>NC_069499.1:1193145514-1193308135 GCF_027579735.1 Bombina bombina
ACTGGTGTTCCATGCAGATAAGGTGGTTTTACGTACTAAACCTGGTTTTCTTCCAAAAGTTGTTTCTAACAAAACATTAACCAGGAGATTATCGTACCTTCTCTGTGTCCGAAACCAGTTTCGAAGAAGGAACGTTTGTTGCACAATTTGGATGTTGTTCGCGCTCTAAAATTCTATTTAGATGCTACAAAGGATTTTAGACAAACATCTTCCTTGTTTGTTGTTTATTCCGGTAAAAGGAGAGGTCAAAAAGCAACTTCTACCTCTCTCTCTTTTTGGATTAAAAGCATCATCAGATTGGCTTACGAGACTGCCGGACGGCAGCCTCCCGAAAGAATCACAGCTCATTCCACTAGGGCTGTGGCTTCCACATGGGCCTTCAAGAACGAGGCTTCTGTTGATCAGATATGTAGGGCAGCGACTTGGTCTTCACTGCACACTTTTACCAAATTTTACAAGTTTGATACTTTTGCTTCTTCTGAGGCTATTTTTGGGAGAAAGGTTTTGCAAGCCGTGGTGCCTTCCATTTAGGTGACCTGATTTGCTCCCTCCCTTCATCCGTGTCCTAAAGCTTTGGTATTGGTTCCCACAAGTAAGGATGACGCCGTGGACCGGACACACCTATGTTGGAGAAAACAGAATTTATGTTTACCTGATAAATTACTTGCTCCAACGGTGTGTCCGGTCCACGGCCCGCCCTGGTTTTTTAATCAGGTCTGATAATTTATTTTCTTTAACTACAGTCACCACGGTACCATATGGTTTCTCCTATGCAAATATTCCTCCTTAACGTCGGTCGAATGACTGGGGTAGGCGGAGCCTAGGAGGGATCATGTGACCAGCTTTGCTGGGCTCTTTGCCATTTCCTGTTGGGGAAGAGAATATCCCACAAGTAAGGATGACGCCGTGGACCGGACACACCGTTGGAGAAAGTAATTTATCAGGTAAACATAAATTCTGTTATCTATCTCAAAAAATGAAACTTGATCCTGAGGTCAATATATAAAACTTTCTTTAATAAATTCCAATAGGATAAAAACCCAGGGGGGTCAACAAACTAAAAATGTACAGTGGAGTTAACATTAACCATTTCCTTTCCAGGTAGAAATGTGAATACAAATACAATACCCAACGTATAACAGTTTTTAACTGTATGTGCAAACTAATGCTCATCTTTTTAGTGCAATACTATGCAACTTTATATAATAACATGCTAAGAAAAATACAATAAGTTTACAAAACCCTTATATAAATTTTTTTTTTATATATACATAGCTGCAGATAAAGACCTTACAATTATCAAAACTAATACAAATATATACATGTTGGGTCTTGGATGACTCAGAAGATGCCAATAAATATATTTTCTTTCTAATGACACAGTGAGTCCACGGATCATCCTCAATTACTGTTGGGAATATCACTACTGGCCAGCAGGAGGAGGCAAGGAGCACCACAGGAAACTGTTAAATATCACTTCCCTTCCCACAACCCCCAGTCATTCTCTTTGTCTACGTTAAGAGCAAGGAGGTGGTAAAGTTTCAGTAGAGCAGTGGTGACTTTTAAGCAATTGGGAACTTGTGGGGTATAATACTCACTGCGCCTCCCAAACAGTTATTGCTGCCCTAACTTGAAAGTCTGAGTAAGATTATTCAGTCTTTCTTCTTTCCACAGGTCCATGTGAGGGAGGAAACCCTCTCAAACCAGGTGAGCTTTCCTGCTGCCAGACAGCTCTACATTGAGGTAAGTGCCAAATTTAATTTGTCAATTTTATTATGTTTTCCTGTCTGTGAATGGGACAACCCCGTTAAGATCCTGAGTTGGTCAGAAGAGCAGTCTCAGTTCTGACAGCTAAATTGATTTGTCTTTGTCAGGGGGCCGTTAGAGCACAATGGCGCCATTTCTCCAACATAGGTGTGTCCGGTCCACGGCGTCATCCTTACTTGTGGGATATTCTCTTCCCCAACAGGAAATGGCAAAGAGCCCAGCAAAGCTGGTCACATGATCCCTCCTAGGCTCCGCCTACCCCAGTCATTCTCTTTGCCGTTGTACAGGCAACATCTCCACGGAGATGGCTTAGAGTTTTTTAGTGTTTAACTGTAGTTTTTATTATTCAATCAAGAGTTTGTTATTTTGAAATAGTGCTGGTATGTACTATTTACTCAGAAACAGAAAAGAGATGAAGATTTCTGTTTGTATGAGGAAAATGATTTTAGCAACCGTCACTAAAATCCATGGCTGTTCCACACAGGACTGTTGAGAGCAATTAACTTCAGTTGGGGGAACAGTGAGCAGTCTCTTGCTGCTTGAGGTATGACACATTCTAACAAGACGATGTAATGCTGGAAGCTGTCATTTTCCCTATGGGATCCGGTAAGCCATGTTTATTACGATCGTAAATAAGGGCTTCACAAGGGCTTATTAAGACTGTAGACTTTTTCTGGGCTAAATCGATTCATTATTAACACATATTTAGCCTTGAGGAATCATTTTATTTGGGTATTTTGATATAATAATATCGGCAGGCACTGTTTTAGACACCTTATTCTTTAGGGGCTTTCCCAAAGCATAGGCAGAGCCTCATTTTCGCGCCGGTGTTGCGCACTTGTTTTTGAGAGGCATGGCATGCAGTCGCATGTGAGAGGAGCTCTGATACTTAGAAAAGACTTTCTGAAGGCGTCATTTGGTATCGTATTCCCCTTTGGGCTTGGTTGGGTCTCAGCAAAGCAGATACCAGGGACTGTAAAGGGGTTAAAGTTCAAAACGGCTCCGGTTCCGTTATTTTAAGGGTTAAAGCTTCCAAATTTGGTGTGCAATAAGGCTTTAAGACACTGTGGTGAAAATTTGGTGAATTTTGAACAATTCCTTCATGTTTTTTCGCAATTGCAGTAATAAAGTGTGTTCAGTTTAAAATTTAAAGTGACAGTAACGGTTTTATTTTAAAACGTTTTTTGTACTTTGTTATCAAGTTTATGCCTGTTTAACATGTCTGAACTACCAGATAGACTGTGTTCTGAATGTGGGGAAGCCAGAATTCCTATTCATTTAAATAAATGTGATTTATGTGACAATGACAATGATGCCCAAGATGATTCCTCAAGTGAGGGGAGTAAGCATGGTACTGCATCATTCCCTCCTTCGTCTACACGAGTCTTGCCCACTCAGGAGGCCCCTAGTACATCTAGCGCGCCAATACTCCTTACTATGCAACAATTAACGGCTGTAATGGATAATTCTGTCAAAAACATTTTAGCCAAAATGAACACTTATCAGCGTAAGCGCGACTGCTCTGTTTTAGATACTGAAGAGCATGACGACGCTGATAATGTTTCTGAAGGGCCCCTAACCCAGTCTGATGGGGCCAGGGAGGTTTTGTCTGAGGGAGAAATTACTGATTCAGGGAACATTTCTCAACATGCTGAACCTGATGTGATTACATTTAAATTTAAGTTGGAACATCTCCGCATTCTGCTTAAGGAGGTATTATCCACTCTGGATGATTGTGACAAGTTGGTCATCCCAGAGAAACTATGTAAAATGGACAAGTTCCTAGAGGTGCCGGGGCTCCCAGAAGCTTTTCCTATACCCAAGCGGGTGGCGGACATTGTTAATAAAGAATGGGAAAGGCCCGGTATTCCTTTCGTCCCTCCCCCCATATTTAAAAAATTGTTTCCTATGGTCGACCCCAGAAAGGACTTATGGCAGACAGTCCCCAAGGTCGAGGGAGCGGTTTCCACTTTAAACAAACGCACCACTATACCCATAGAGGATAGTTGTGCTTTCAAAGATCCTATGGATAAAAAATTAGAAGGTTTGCTTAAAAAGATGTTTGTTCAGCAGGGTTACCTTCTACAACCAATTTCATGCGTTGTCCCTGTCGCTACAGCCGCATGTTTCTGGTTCGATGAGCTGATAAAGGCGGTCGATAGTGATTCTCCTCCTTATGAGGAGATTATGGACAGAATCAATGCTCTCAAATTGGCTAATTCTTTTACCCTAGACGCCACTTTGCAATTGGCTAGGTTAGCGGCTAAGAATTCTGGGTTTGCTATTGTGGCGCGCAGAGCGCTTTGGTTGAAATCTTGGTCGGCTGATGCGTCTTCCAAGAACAAGCTACTTAACATTCCTTTCAAGGGGAAAACGCTGTTTGGCCCTGACTTGAAAGAGATTATCTCTGATATCACTGGGGGTAAGGGCCACGCCCTTCCTCAGGATCGGCCTTTCAAGGCAAAAAATAAACCTAATTTTCGTCCCTTTCGTAGAAACGGACCAGCCCAAAGTGCTACGTCCTCTAAGCAAGAGGGTAATACTTCTCAAGCCAAGCCAGCTTGGAGACCAATGCAAGGCTGGAACAAGGGAAAGCAGGCCAAGAAACCTGCCACTGCTACCAAGACAGCATGAAATGTTGGCCCCCGATCCGGGACCGGATCTGGTGGGGGGCAGACTCTCTCTCTTCGCTCAGGCTTGGGCAAGAGATGTTCTGGATCCTTGGGCGCTAGAAATAGTCTCCCAAGGTTATCTTCTGGAATTCAAGGGGCTTCCCCCAAGGGGGAGGTTCCACAGGTCTCAGTTGTCTTCAGACCACATAAAAAGACAGGCATTCTTACATTGTGTAGAAGACCTGTTAAAAATGGGAGTGATTCATCCTGTTCCATTAAGAGAACAAGGGATGGGGTTCTACTCCAATCTGTTCATAGTTCCCAAAAAAGAGGGAACGTTCAGACCAATCTTAGATCTCAAGATCTTAAACAAGTTTCTCAGGGTTCCATCGTTCAAGATGGAAACCATTCGAACTATTCTTCCTTCCATCCAGGAAGGTCAATTCATGACCACGGTGGATTTAAAGGATGCGTATCTACATATTCCTATCCACAAGGAACATCATCGGTTCCTAAGGTTCGCATTCCTGGACAAGCATTACCAGTTCGTGGCGCTTCCTTTCGGATTAGCCACTGCTCCAAGGATTTTCACAAAGGTACTAGGGTCCCTTCTAGCTGTGCTAAGACCAAGGGGCATTGCTGTAGTACCTTATTTGGACGACATTCTGATTCAAGCGTCGTCCCTTCCTCAAGCAAAGGCTCACACGGACATAGTCCTGGCCTTTCTCAGATCTCACGGATGGAAAGTGAACGTGGAAAAGAGTTCTCTATCTCCGTCAACAAGGGTTCCCTTCTTGGGAACAATAATAGACTCCTTAGAAATAAGGATATTTCTGACAGAGGCCAGAAAAACAAAGCTTCTAGACTCTTGTCGGATACTTCATTCCGTTCCTCTTCCTTCCATAGCTCAGTGCATGGAAGTGATCGGGTTGATGGTAGCGGCAATGGACATAGTTCCTTTTGCGCGCATTCATCTAAGACCATTACAACTGTGCATGCTCAGTCAGTGGAATGGGGATTATACAGACTTGTCTCCGAAGATACAAGTAAATCAGAGGACCAGAGACTCACTCCGTTGGTGGCTGTCCCTGGACAACCTGTCACAAGGGATGACATTCCGCAGACCAGAGTGGGTCATTGTCACGACCGACGCCAGTCTGATGGGCTGGGGCGCGGTCTGGGGATCCCTGAAAGCTCAGGGTCTTTGGTCTCGGGAAGAATCTCTTCTACCGATAAATATTCTGGAACTGAGAGCGATATTCAATGCTCTCAAGGCTTGGCCTCAGCTAGCGAGGGCCAAGTTCATACGGTTTCAATCAGACAACATGACAACTGTTGCGTACATCAACCATCAGGGGGGAACAAGGAGTTCTCTAGCGATGGAAGAAGTGACCAAAATCATTCTATGGGCGGAGTCTCACTCCTGCCACCTGTCCGCTATCCACATCCCAGGAGTGGAAAATTGGGAAGCGGATTTTCTGAGTCGTCAGACATTGCATCCGGGGGAGTGGGAACTCCATCCGGAAATCTTTGCCCAAGTCACTCAGCTGTGGGGCATTCCAGACATGGATCTGATGGCCTCTCGTCAGAACTTCAAAGTTCCTTGCTACGGGTCCAGATCCAGGGATCCCAAGGCGGCTCTAGTGGATGCACTAGTAGCACCTTGGACCTTCAAACTAGCTTATGTGTTCCCGCCGTTTCCTCTCATCCCCAGGCTGGTAGCCAGGATCAATCAGGAGAGGGCGTCGGTGATCTTGATAGCTCCTGCGTGGCCACGCAGGACTTGGTATGCAGATCTGGTGAATATGTCATCGGCTCCACCTTGGAAGCTACCTTTGAGACGAGACCTTCTTGTTCAGGGTCCGTTCGAACATCCGAACCTGGTTTCACTCCAGCTGACTGCTTGGAGATTGAACGCTTGATCTTATCGAAGCGAGGGTTCTCAGATTCTGTTATCGATACTCTTGTTCAGGCCAGAAAGCCTGTAACTAGAAAGATTTACCACAAAATTTGGAAAAAATATATCTGTTGGTGTGAATCTAAAGGATTCCCTTGGGACAAGGTTAAGATTCCTAAGATTCTATCCTTCCTTCAAGAAGGATTGGAAAAAGGATTATCTGCAAGTTCCCTGAAGGGACAGATTTCTGCCTTGTCTGTGTTACTTCACAAAAAGCTGGCAGCTGTGCCAGATGTTCAAGCCTTTGTTCAGGCTCTGGTTAGAATCAAGCCTGTTTACAAACCTTTGACTCCTCCTTGGAGTCTCAATTTAGTTCTTTCAGTTCTTCAGGGGGTTCCGTTTGAACCCTTACATTCCGTTGATATTAAGTTATTATCTTGGAAAGTTTTGTTTTTACTTGCAATTTCTTCTGCTAGAAGAGTTTCAGAATTATCTGCTCTGCAGTGTTCTCCTCCTTATCTGGTGTTCCATGCAGATAAGGTGGTTTTACGTACTAAACCTGGTTTTCTTCCAAAAGTTGTTTCTAACAAAAACATTAACCAGGAGATTATCGTACCTTCTCTGTGTCCGAAACCAGTTTCAAAGAAGGAACGTTTGTTGCACAATTTGGATGTTGTTCGCGCTCTAAAATTCTATTTAGAAGCTACAAAGGATTTTAGACAAACATCTTCCTTGTTTGTTGTTTATTCCGGTAAAAGGAGAGGTCAAAAAGCAACTTCTACCTCTCTCTCTTTTTGGATTAAAAGCATCATCAGATTGGCTTACGAGACTGCCGGACGGCAGCCTCCCGAAAGAATCACAGCTCATTCCACTAGGGCTGTGGCTTCCACATGGGCCTTCAAGAACGAGGCTTCTGTTGATCAGATATGTAGGGCAGCGACTTGGTCTTCACTGCACACTTTTACCAAATTTTACAAGTTTGATACTTTTGCTTCTTCTGAGGCTATTTTTGGGAGAAAGGTTTTGCAAACCGTGGTGCCTTCCATTTAGGTGACCTGATTTGTTCCCTCCCTTCATCCGTGTCCTAAAGCTTTGGTATTTGTTCCCACAAGTAAGGATGACGCCGTGGACCGGACACACCTATGTTGGAGAAAACAGAATTTATGTTTACCTGATAAATTACTTTCTCCAACGGTGTGTCCGGTCCACGGCCCGCCCTGGTTTTTTTAATCAGGTCTGATAATTTATTTTCTTTAACTACAGTCACCACGGTACCATATGGTTTCTCCTATGCAAATATTCCTCCTTAACGTCGGTCGAATGACTGGGGTAGGCGGAGCCTAGGAGGGATCATGTGACCAGCTTTGCTGGGCTCTTTGCCATTTCCTGTTGGGGAAGAGAATATCCCACAAGTAAGGATGACGCCGTGGACCGGACACACCGTTGGAGAAAGTAATTTATCAGGTAAACATAAATTCTGTTTTCTAAGGGGCTGCGTGGATGTGTTTGTGTCATCCTGAACACGCATTGTGGTTAGCCTTTGTATTTTGCAAACTCCGCTTTTAGAAGCGGTTCAGGAGGCTGCACGACGGTGCCAGTGTCCTGCTGGGGTAAGGCAATGTTTCTGCAAGGATTTATTATATTAGGGGGAATTAATCGACGGAGTGAAGCTCCATTCCGTACTGATTTTTGGCCATGTCTTCTTCCTTGCATTTTCTGAGTGGCGCCATTTCAGAGGAGCTGAGTATTTTAACTCTGCCTTGTTCTCCAGAATGAGATCGGAACAGAGTTTTTATTCTGTCTACCTCGAATTGTTAAAGCATACGGATGCTATATCCTAATCTAGTTACATTTTGGAGTATAGTAGAATCTCTCCTATTTAGATGTCTGTGTTAAAAAGGCAGGCTGCTATAGCAATTCTCTAGTACTTGTGACCCTTAGTAGCATGAGAGTTGTTTCAGTATGCTCATTCAAACATACGAATGTTGTATATATCACTTGCTAGTTTTCATAGGGTATGATGATATGTTTTCTTTTACAAATAAAGATAGAATGAGGATCATACTGCTTTATACTATCGTCTGTTGGGCTATATATATTATACATGTTATTTTTAATTGTTATATTTTAAATATTATAGAATATTTTAGAATAAGATTTTATAGAATAATTTTTTTTTAGAAATAAAGTTTTTCTTTTCTGCAGTTTTTTCCTCTAAGAACAAAGGGAGACATTTTTAGATGTTTGTTTTTGTGCCACCTTGTCAGTTGAACTTTTGATGGTACTATTCAATGAGCCTTATGTTTCCCAGGATGATGCTGTTTAGGCAATACAACAGCTATCTCCTTTTATGTCCAAAGCCTTTTTTGTGTCCCATGCAGTGCCCTGCGGTTCCTCTAAATCTCCAGGAGGAGTATGTTTGCTTTTAGATTTTGCAGCTCAGATATGCTCTGCAATATCTGCGATTTTGTCTGTTTTTTCCTTTCAGGAAATATGCAAGAGGATTTGTTATATCTCAGATTGTAAGGTTTCTGCTCCATATTTTACTACTATGGTGAGGAGTTTTGCCGGTAGGTTTCTGAGGGTGAATTCTCAGATTTGGACAGTTTAATTCCTTCATCTGACGCTGAAGTGATATCATTCAGATGTATGCTTGATTACCTTGTGTAGTTTTAAAGAAGGTTTTGGCTAATTGGACGACATTGATCCCTTGTCGTTGTCAACCTTTGAAAGTTTTGTGAACTTTATCATTTCAATGATGTTCATTCCTATGAGGAAGTGTTTCCGGACGTGGCTGGGATATTGTCACAGGAATAGGAGAAGCTAGGGATACCATCTCCCTGTCTCCCGTCCTTTAATGGACTTTCCTGTCACTGACTTTGTTATAATGCACGGAGCCCTGAGTAGAATGGAGTTTTTTTTTCTACTCAGAGAACTTCGATCCCTATGTGGGTAGCTGCTCTCAAGGATCCATTGATAAGAAGTTGGTGGTTCTATTGTTCATTTAGAGCAATGCCTTGTATTATTAGACTTACTAGCCTAGCACTCCGGGCATTTTGGCTGACTTTTTGGTCAGCTGAGAAGCCTTCCTGTAACTTAGTGTACGGTTTCGGCTTAAAGTTCTGCAGTGGCAGTTTAAATTTTTTATGTTTCCTCCAAATCCACGCTTCTAGCGTTTGTTTCTTTTTCAAGGATGAGACCTTGTTTGGACTCAGTCTGGCAGAATTATCCTCTGACTGTATGTTTTTTTTTCTACTACACGTCAAGAGAGTAAGACTAAAGGAAGGTTTTCCTTGTATGCAGTGTCGGTACTTGTTTTTGGAGTCCAATATAAGTTTCCCTCCCAAGGGCAGATTTCTCCTGATTATCTGCAATCCAGGTATGATGAGAGACTTTGCTTGAATTGAGTTCAGGACATTTCTCTCTGGGGAACGGAATCTAGGTATTAACCACAAGTTTTCTCAGGTTCTGACCTTCAATATAGTATCCATTCTCTTTTGGTTCAAAAGGGCCTGTTCAGAACGAACATAGACCCGAAGGATGAGTATTTATTGTTCCCGTGATCGGTATCTTTTCAAGTTTCTGATTTTCTTCTACAAGATATGACGAGTCCACGGATTTCATCCTTGTGGGATATTAACCTCCTGCTAACAGGAAGTGGCAAAGAGCACTACAGCAGAGCTGTATATATAGCTCCTCCCTTCCCTCCACCCCCAGTCATTCTCTTTGCCTGTGTTAGTAATAGGAAGAGGTAAAGTTAGGTGTTAGTTTAGATTCTTTAATCAAGAAGTTTTTTATTTTTAAAATGGTACCAGAGAGTACTATTTTTCTCAGGGGGAAATTGTCAGTCTATTGCCTCCCAAGAGGAGTGGAGACATCTTATTTTCTGCCCTGATGTTGATGATCTTAGCGAACATTTTCTAAGATCCATGATGGTTCCCACAACACAGCTGAAGGTAGTGTGAGAAGATCTTCAGTGTGGAGAACGGTGTCTTGCTACAAGCAGCATTGAGTTATGTGCTATGTTATGTCTGGGGAGATTTGAATCAGAACAGACTGACATTGTCCCCTATATGGGGAAGGGTAAGCAGTATGCACTAATGAAAATGAATGGTGTACCTGAAATCCCTTTACATACTTTTGGCAAATAAAATAAAATAAAGACCTTTGTGGCTTATCTTGGGCTAGACGCTGGGAGATGCGGTTTTTGCTTGAGGGCTGTTAACTTTATTTCTGGTGCAGGACTGCAGTGTTACGATTTTGCCTGCATATACAAGAGGGCACATGGCATATATTTTTTATTTTTCATCATGTTGTGTGTACTGCGACCCATGCGGGTCTTAGTCAGATTTAGAGTACGCCCACGGTGGGCGGGGCCTAATTTTGCGCGCTCAGACGATCAGTCTTTCTCTGGATCGCATAGCAGCAGAGACTGGGGCTCTGAGAGGCCTTATTTGTCTACAAACCTATCGAAAAAGTACTTTCACGCTATATCAGCTACAACAACTTCATTCCGGGGGCAGGTATAATTATGGCCCCTGCGTGGTGCAGGGGCCATAATTGTATAATTAATAAAATCCTGTTATAAACTATATTTTGTATTTTTGCATATCTAAGCAAGTGGATGCAATATTATAGGAGTATTTTGGGCACTTTGAAATAGTTTTTTTTCTGGTCAAAAAACGTTTTTGCAGTTTTCAGAAAAATAGTTGCGCTTTTAAAATGTAAAGGCGCAGTACAGTTTTTTTTGGCATGAATTTTTTTGGCATTTAATTCAGAGCTCAATATTTAAGCAAAGTGCGACTATTAGTAGTATTGCTAGTTTGTTTAACATGTCTGACACTGAGGAGAAAACTCCTTGCTCTATGTGTTTAGATGCCACTGTGGAACCCCCTCTGACTTTTTGTCCCTCGTGTACTGAGAGGGCCTTACAATGTAAAGCACAAATTTTATGTAAGGAAAATGTGTCTAAAGATGATTCTCAGTCTGAGGAGAATCAGGGTATACCGCTAACTTCTCCCCAAGCGTCACAACCTGGTTCTTCAACCGCGTCTAATTCATTTACTTTGCAGGATATGGCTGCAGTTATGTCAACTAGCCTTACAGAGGTATTATCTAAGTTGCCAGTGTTACAGGGTAAACACAGTAGGACAGAGGTCAGTGTGAATGCTGAACCCTCTGATGCGTTGTTGACTATTTCCGATGTACCCTCACAGGGATCTGAATTGGGGGTCAGGGAACTTCTATCTGAGGGGGAATTTTCCGATTCGGAAGTGCGTTACCTCAGACGGACTCGGACGTCATGTCCTTTAAATTTAAGCTTGAGCACCTCCGTCTTTTACTTAGGGAGGTTTTAGCGACTCTGGATGACTGTAACCCTATTGTGATACCACCAGAGAAATTGTGTAAGATGGACAAATATTTAGAGGTACCTGCTTACACTGACGTTTTTCCGGTTCCTAAGAGAACTTCTGAGATTATTAAGAGGGAATGGGACAGACCGGGTAATCCTGTTTTCACCCTCTCCTAATTTCAAGAAAATGTATCCTATATCTGACACTGTTCGGGACTCTTGGCAAACAGTCCCTAAGGTGGAAGGAGCTATATCTACCCTGGCTAAGCGTACAACTATTCCTATTGAGGACAGCTGTGCTTTCAAAGACCCTATGGATAAGAAATTGGAGGGTCTTCTAAAGAAATTGTTTATTCATCAGGGTTTCCTCTTGCAGCCAATGGCATGCATTGTACCAGTTACCACTGCGGCGGCCTTCTGGTTTGAGGCCTTAGAAGTGTCCCTTAAGACGGAGACTCCTTTGGAGGATATTTTAGACAGAATTAAGGCTCTTAAGCTGGCTAATTCTTTTATTACAGACGCCGCCTTTCAGATTGCCAAGATGGCGGCTAAGAATGCAGGATTTGCTATTTTAGCGCGTAGAGCGCTATGGTTAAAATATTGGTCTGCTGATGTGTCATCTAAGTCAAAGCTTTTGGCTATTCCTTTCAAGGGGAAAACTCTATTTGGGCCTGACTTGAAGGAGATCATTTCTGACATTACGGGAGGTGGGGGTCATCTCCTACCTCAGGATAGAACGGCTAAACTGAGGGGTAAACAAAATAATTTTCGTTCCTTTCGGAACTTTAAAGGAGTCCCCTCTTCTTCCTCTTCCTCCGCCAAGCAGGAAGGGAATTTTGCTCAGGCCAAATCTGTCTGGAGACCCAACCAGACTTGGAACAAGGGTAAACAACCCAAGAAGCCCGCTGCTGCTACCAAGACAGCATGAAGGGGTGGCCCCCGATCCGGGACCAGATCTAGTAGGGGGCAGACTTT
Source organism: Bombina bombina (assembly GCF_027579735.1). Lineage (NCBI taxonomy): Eukaryota > Metazoa > Chordata > Amphibia > Anura > Bombinatoridae > Bombina > Bombina bombina. The sequence goes on from NC_069499.1 coordinate 1,193,158,119, forward strand.
CTTTCTTTGCCCAGGCTTGGGTAAGAGATGTTCAGGACCCCTGGACACTGGAAATCGTGTCCCAAGGAGGGTATCATCTGGAATTCAAAAGTTCTCTCCCAAGGGGGAGGTTTCCTCTTTCACGATTGTCTGTAGACCAGATAAAAAGAGAGGCGTTCTTACGTTGTGTAAAAGACCTCTCCTACTATGGGAGTAATTTGTCCCGTTCAAATAATGGAACAGGGGCAGGGGTTTTACTCAAACCTTTTCGTGGTTCCCAAAAAAGAGGGCACGTTTCGACCTATTTTGGATTTAAAAAGTCTAAACAGATTTCTCAGAGTCCCATCCTTCAAGATGGAGACTCTTCGAACAATTCTGCCATTGATCCAGGAGGGTCAATATATGACTACCATGGACTTGAAGGATGCATACCTTCTTATTCCTATCCACAGGGACCATCACCAGTTCCTAAGGTTTGCCTTCCTGGACAAACATTTTCAGTTTGTGGCTCTTCCCTTTGGATTGGCCACAGCACCCAGGATCTTCACAAAGGTTCTAGGGTCCCTTCTAGCGGTTCTCAGGCCGCGGGGTATTGCAGTGGCGCCTTATTTGGACGATATTCTGATCCAGGCGTTGTCCTACCATCTGACAAAGTCTCATACAGACATGGTTCTGTCCTTTCTGAGGACTCACAGGTGGAAGGTGAATCTAGAAAAGAGTTCATTAATTCCACAGACCAAGGTTCCCTTTCTGGGAACTCTAATAGATTCCATATCCATGAAGATTTTCTTGACAGAGGTCAGAAAGTTAAAGATTCTGAATACATGCCGAGCCCTTCAGTCCAATCCTCGGCCATTAGTGGCCCAGTGCATGGAGGTAATTGGATTGATGGTGGCGGCAATGGACATCATTCCGTTTGCTCATTTTCATCTCAGACCACTACAGTTGAGCATGCTCAGACAGTGGAATGGAGATTAGGCAAATTTGTCTCCTCAGATAGATCTGGATCAGGAGACAAGAGACTCTCTTGTTTGGTGGTTGTCTCAGGATCATCTGTCCCAAGGGACGTGCTTCCGCAGACCCTCATGGATGATAGTGACGACGGACGCCAGCCTTCTAGGTTGGGGTGCAGTCTGGAATTCCCTGAAGGCTCAGGGTGTGTGGACTCAGTCGGAGTCAAATCTTCCAATCAATATTCTGGCATTGAGGGCAATATTCAATGCGCTTCAGGCGTGGCCTCAGTTGGCTTCGGCCAAATTCATTCGCTTTGTCGGACAACATCACGACTGTGGCTTACATCAATCATCAGGGAGGAACATGGAGTTCCTTAGCGATGACAGAAGTATCAAAGATAATTCGGTGGGCGGAGGCCCACTCCTGTTATCTGTCAGCAATCAACATCCCAGGAGTGGACAACTGGGAAGCGGACTTCTTAAGCAGACAGACGTTTCATCCGGGGGAGTGGGAACTCCATCCGGAGGTTTTTGCAACTCTGATTCTCAGATGGGGCAGACCGGAGTTGGATCTGATGGCATCTCGTCAGAATGCCAAACTTCCAAGATACGGATCCAGGTCAAGGGATCCTCAGGCCGAACTGATAGATGCCCGTGCAGTGCCTTGGTCGTTCAACCTAGCTTATGTGTTTCCACCGTTTCCTCTCCTGCCCCGGGTGATTGCTCGGATCAAGCAGGACAGGGCTTCAGTAATTCTGATCGCACCTGCGTGGCCTCGCAGGACTTGGTATGCCTATCTAGTGGTCATGTCCTCTCTGCCGCTGTGGAAGCTTCCATTGAGGCAGGACCTTCTCATTCAGGGACCTTTCCAACACCCAAATCTAGTTTTTCTGCAACTGACTGCCTGGAGATTGAACGCTTGATTTTATCTAAGCGGGGGTTCTATGATTCGGTCATTGATTCTTTGATTCAGGCACATAAGCCTGTCACTAGAAAGATCGATCATAAGATATGGCGTAAATATCTTGGTTGGTGCGAATCCAAGGGCTATTCATGGAGTAGAGTTAGGATTTCCAGGATTTTGTCTTTTCTCCAAGAAGGATTGGAGAAAGGGTTATCGGCAATTTCCTTAAAGGGACAGATCTCTGCTTTGTCAATTTTGCTACACAAACGTTTGGCAGATGTTCCAGACGTTCAGTCTTTTTGTCAGGCTCTAATCAGAATTAAGCCTGTGTTTAGACCAATTGCTCCACCCTGGAGTTTGAATTTAGTTCTTAATGTTCTTCAAGGGGTTCCGTTTGAACCCATGCATTACATAGATATTAAGTTGTTATCTTGGAAAGTTTTATTTTTGGTTGCTATTTCTTCTTCTCGTAGAGTTTCTGAGCTTTCAGCGTTACAATGTGACTCGCCTTATCTTATCTTCCATTCTGATAAGGTGGTTTTACATACCACACCTGGTTTCCTTCCCAAGGTTGTGTCTAATAAGAATATTAATCAGGAAATTGGGGTTCTTCATTATGTCCTAACCCTTCTTCCAAGAAGGAGCGTATGTTGCGTAACTTGGACGTGGTCCTTGCCCTGAAGTTTTACTTGCAGGTGACTAAGGATTTTCGTCAATCATCTTCATTATTCATTGTTTTTTCTGGAAAGCGTAGGGGTCAGAAAGCTACGGCTACCTCTTTCTTTTTGGCTGAAGAGTATCATCTGTCTGGCGTATGAGACTGCTGGACAGCAACCTCCTGAAAGAATTACGGCTCATTCTACTAGGGCTGTGGCTTCCTCATGGGCATTTAAAAACGATGCTTCTGTTGAAAAGTTTTGCAAGGCTGCAACTTGGTCGTCTCTTCACACTTTTTCAAAATTTTACAAATTTGATACTTTTGCTTCTTCTGAGGCTGGTTTTGGGAGAAAGATTCTTCAAGCAGTGGTGCCTTCCGTTTAGGTTCCTGTCTTGTCCCTCCCTTTCATCTGTGTCCTATACCTTTGGTATTGTATCCCACAAGTAAGGATGAAATCCGTGGACTCGTCATATCTTGTAGAAGAAAAGGAAATTTATGCTTACCTGATAAATTTATTTCTTCTACGATATGACGAGTCCACGGCCCACCCTGTCATTTTTTAAGACGGGTATATATTATATTTTTGTTAAACTTCAGTCACCTCTGCACCTTTGGCTTTTCCTTTCTCTTCCTAACTTCGGTCGAATGACTGGAGGTGGAGGGAAGGGAGGAGCTATATATACAGCTCTGCTGTGGTGCTCTTTGCAACTTCCTGTTAGCAGGAGGTTAATATCCCACAAGTAAGGATGAAATCCGTGAAGTCATCATATCGTAGAAGAAATAAATTTATCAGGTAAGCATAAATTTCCTTTTCATCTTCCTAGTAGGACTTTTGGGTCCTGGGGTCGTGCAAGGGTGCTTTTCTGGACAATATAGGGTTCAGGTGTCATCCTTCCTTTGAACAAACTTTTTCAGGAGATCTTGTTCAATCTATTTTCCCATGGAGGGTAAATGAATCTGGAGAAGAGTTCCCTTGTTCCATCTTCAAGGGTGATTTTTTTTTTTTGGGGGACCTTATTAGGTTCTCTATCTGGGAGAAAATTCCTACCAGAGGTTAGACAGTCTAGGATTTTTTCCCTCTCCACAGTCTCCTGTCTGACCAACAGCAAGCGTTACTGGTCCGGTCAATAGAGCCATCTTGCTACCAGAGGTGGCAGTCTGGATCTAACTGCAGTTGTTTTTTCCTTCAGTCTCTTATGGTAGGAAGAAATTGGTCTGATGCAGTGGACATCATTGCTTGTTGTTGTTTTCATAAGAGGAGATCATTCGGATCTGTCTGAGGATAGATCGGTTGACGAGATTTTCTCCTGTAGTGGTTTCAGGAGTATCGGTGTCAGGGAGCGTGTTTCTGGACACATTCCTGGGTGATGTGACCACGGACGCCAACCTGCTCGGCTAGGAAGCAGTCTGGTATTTGCTTTCAGGTGCAGGGAGGATACGCTCGGAGTGTCTGTTTTTCCTCCTTATCATATTGGATTGGAGAGCGATTTACAATGCTCTGAATTGGTCTGTCGTCCTTGGTTTGGTTCCAGTCGGACGATATCACCTCCATGGCTTTCATTATTCACCAGGAAGAAACTAGGAGTTCCTTAGCCATGTAGGAGGTGACTGGGATTGTTCAGTGGGCGGAAGCTCAGTGTTGCTGTCTGTCATGAACTATCAGTTATATCATCCTGGGGAGTGAGAACTCCTTTCGGAGGTGTTCTCCAGTTTATCCCTCAAAAGGGGGATGCCGGAGTTGGAGATCCTTTGGGGTTTCTTGACTTCACTGGTTCACCCGTTTGCTCTCCTTCCATGAGTCATTGCTCGTATCACACAGTAGGGAGTGTCAGTGATTCTAAGAGCCCCTACGTGACCTCACAGGATCTGGTGTGCAGAGCTAGTGGAGATGTCGTCTCTCCCACCTTGGAGGCTGCCTCTGAGGAAGGACCTTCTGAAACGGTCTCTTCTTTCATCAAGGTCTGGTTTCTTTAAAAGCTGTCTGCTTGGAGATTGAAGGCTTAGTTCTGTCTAAGCATGGTTTTTCTGGAGTCGGTCATTGAGGCCATGGTTCGGGCTCAGACTGGTTTTTAGAAGGGTTCTCCTATATATTTTTTTAGGGTGTGAATCCATGGATGTCTCCTGAAGTGGAGTCCGGATTCCTTGAATTTTTCCCTTTCTTTAGGATGGCCTAGAGAAGGGTTTGTCAGCAAGTATCCCGAAGTTTTGTTGCATTGTATATTTTGCCACTTAGCGTCTTTAAATTGGGCAATTTTCTTATCAAGCTCTGGTCGGTATCAGGTCTGTGTTTTAGTCGGTTACTCCTTCTTGGGGTTTTAACCGGGTTCTTAAGGTTTTCGCAGCAGGTTTCGTTTGATCCAATGCATTCTATAGAATTCTTGAAGGGTTTGTTTTTTGATACTATATCTTCTGTTCGGAGAGTTGTATCGGAACTCTCAGCTCTGCAGTGTGTTTCCCCTTAACTTATCTTTCATTATGATAAGGTGGGGTTTCATACTAAATAAGGTTCCTTCCTAAAAGATGTTTCGGACAGGTATTTTAATCAGGAAATTATTGTTCCTTCTCTATGTCCTAATCTTTTTCTCATAAGGATTGTTTGTTACACAACCTGGATGTTGTGTGTGCTTTGAATTTCTTTTTTGCAGGTGACTAAGGTTTTTCACCGGTATTCTGCCCTGTTTGTTTGTTTCTCTGGGAAACACAAGGGTCAGAAAGCTACAGATTCTTCTCGTTTTCTTGGGTTGAGATGTATACTTTGGTTGTATTATGAGACTGTTGGACAGCAGTTTCCTGAGAGAATTACAGCTCATTCTATGAGGACTGTTTCCTCTTCCTGGGCTTCCACACATGAAGCTTCTGTGGCACAAGTTTGCAGGCTGCAACTTTTTCCAAATGTAATACTTTGTCTCGACTGAGGTTTACCTGTCTTGTCCTCCCTTATCATCTGTGTCCTCTAGCTTGGGTATTGATTCCCAACAGTAATTGATGATGATCCGTGGACTCACCGTTTCATTAGAAAGAAAACAAAATTTATGCTTACCTGATAACATTTTTTCTTTCTTGACACGATGAGTCCACGGCCCGCCCTGTTTTTCAGACAGTTTGTTTATATAAACTTCAGGCACCTCTGCGCCTTGTGTTTCCTTTCTCTCCTTTCCTTCTGTTGAATGACTGGGGGTTGTGGGAAGGGAAGTGATATTTAAGTTTCCTGTGGTGCTCTTTGCCTCCTCCTGCTGGCCAGGAGTGATATTCCCAACAGTAATTGATGATGATCCGTGGACTCACCGTGTCAAGAAAGAAATACATTTATCAGATTAGCATAAATTTTGTTTGAGTTTGTTTCTACTCTTCCCTGACGCTAGGAGGAAGCAAAGATTCCCAAACTCCATGAGCCCTATAAAACCCCTCACTGGGCCTCCCTGGAAAATCAGCCTTGTCTTTGCCTCTGCTGGAGGAAGGTGAATAATGATGTACAGATTATTTTTCAGAGAGGGGGGCTCTCAGAGTTGAGGCCCATTTTATTTCAGTGTTTTGAGGGATGCATTGGGGAATATAGGTAGTGACACGTTTTTCACCTGGAATTAGTCACAAGCCTTCAATATTTGTCGCGGGTACCTGCCCTTTTGCCTCCTCCTGTTGAGTTGTCGATATACTCCCATTTCATATCCTCTATTGTTATGTTTCAGAACTGGTTTGGCTTTCTGCTGGTTTCCTTCAGTAAATGAGCGCCTATAGGTAAGAACTGTATTTTTTTGAGGTTATGTGGGCACTCTATTAGCTAGATTAGATATATTTATTTCTAATTGCATTTCTTTACATCCATATAGCTACCAATGAATGCCTTGAGGGGTGTGCACCTAGTGATGTATGCCCTCCTGAGTAGCCAAGGGTTCACAGTGTGTAACGTATCTACCAATAAGAAGTTTAACTGTAATAGGGGCATGGCATAGTGGCAACGAGTCAGGACGTGTGCTGGTTTCGGAGTGTCGTAATCAGCAGGTGACTCTCTATTTAAATGGTATGTTGAAGGGACATAATACTCATATGCTAAATCACTTGAAACTGATGCAGTATAACTGTAAAAAGCTGACAGGAAAATATCACCTGAGCATCTCTATGTAAAAAAGGAAGATATTTTACCTCACAATTTCTTCAGTTCAGCAGAGTAAGTTCTGTGTAAAAAGTTATACTTCACCTGCTCCCAGCTGCAGGTAAAAATAAAAAAAAAATGAAGAAATGAACTGCAGCCAATCAGCATCAGCAGTGCTGAGGTCATGAACTTTTACTGTGATCTCATGAGATTTGACTTAACTCTCATGAGATTTCACAGTAAGCTTCCTTTACCTGATTGGTGAAATAATATGAGAGTTCACGAGGCTCATCCTTTCAGCTGTCCCAGGACAGACACACTAAAATGCTGCTTAGAAATCCTTTACAATGGGAGGTGGCTACTGAGGAACTTTTGAGGTAAAATATCTTTCTTTTTTACATAGAGATGTTCAGGAGATATTTTCTAGTCAGCTTTTTACAGCTATGCTGCATCACTTTCAAGTGTTTAAACATTTGGGTATTATGGCCCTTTAATCTTTGTGTATAGATGTGACGGACCGCCTGGTACTCCAAATCAGTACCTCCGTCAGAACACTTCCCTTGTCCTGGACATCCCTTGATCCAGAGCAATAGCTCCTGGTATCTCCCTTTGACCGCAGTCTAAAGTTATGTAGGGGAACAGAACTGAGACAACACTAAGTTTTCTGAACACAAAAATGAGCACTTTATTTGAAAGCAGCACACAGATTTATACACCCTGGCATTCCAGATTTACAGAGCTTCAGGTTACATAGGGAATTGGTTAATGTAATGCAAACATATGAACAATACATCAAACCTCTAACAATTGTCTATTCACAGGTAAAACAGATTAACATATCAAGTTAATTAACTGGGGAAGAAAGTTTACTCAGACAATCTGATGTTGGGCAGTCTAGTTAACATAATCGCACAGGAACACAATCAGTTTACCCAGACAGACTCCTGAGACACAATCAGATTAGAAACGTAAATAAAATACATCTTATTACAGAATATAGAACAGCTCTTATTAACTATTAAGTTCTTTATGCCCACTTGGTTTATAGAGTCACAGTTGCTCCCACAAGGGGCACTCACACCCTGTACCCATCCTGTATTTATGGATACAGGGTGACATGGACATAAGACAGAGTTATGAAAGTACATGGGGTGTCCAGCATATAAATTTCCACATTTCCATGCAGTCTCTGGGTATCCTTAAGCCCATGTACCGCCAGCCCAAAGAATGTTCCATAACAGGCCCTTAGATCTTGGTGACTCACGTCACACCCTTTCGGAAGGAGACTAACACAGGAGGAGACCCTAGACGGGTTGACTTTGAAGTTAGTCTGTAGATCCATTCCCTCAAAGCCTGTATCCACACAGTACCCCAAACAAATTGTCCCAAACAGAGCATCACTCACCCGGCCGACCTCTGCCTTTCTCATAGAACATACCCGCTGCTGGGGAGAAGTGCCGACTGTCCCTTCTCCCTGGAGTCCTTTCAGTCGCTGGAGAGAAGACAGGGTGGCTGGGCTCACTCCAACATGCTGTTACGGATCTGGGCCATATGCCCAGCATCCCTGGAGAATACAGGTGGAGACTGTAGTCCCATCCACTTGTACTGGATAGGAATCTGCCATTGCTTGCAGAGAGAGACCGACATCTCTCGGTCCCAATGCCAGCTCCTCCGCTGGGATTGCTGCATGCTCCTCCCGTCCCTCTTCCAGCATGAGGCTGTCATTCCTGTTTTCCGGGGTGCCGGTTAGGGGTGGGCAGAGGCCAGCAACACACTGCCCTGTTGCCTGCTCTTCTGTTGGGTAATCCGCATCTGACACCTCAGAGGAAAAGTCAATTAGATGCACAATCTCTGGGTCAGGCTGGGGAGATAACAGGGTGACTAGGGTCCCCATGCCAGGGGGTTGGAGGTCTGGGCCGACTTCCCCGCATCCCTGCACTCCACGTGTGGAGACCACTGTCTCATCCACACCTCCTGGACCAACATTCGTGGATATGAAGTCCACTAGATCCGCTTCCTCTGAAGTAAGTAAAGGACCACTTTCCAGCAGTTCTAGGTAATCCACCTCAAGTTACCATTCCTGATAGATAGGCCATGTCAGGCTCTAAGGCAAGTGCTTCCAATGGCTGTAAAAGCTCCTTCCTCTTGCTTTGAATGTCCCAGAATCGATATCTCTCGGGACTGCCAAAGTCATCTTTCTCTTCAAATGCTTCCCATAATAAGCCGGAGCCACCAAAATCATCACCTTCCGGTGAATAGTGCGTTTCTGCCCTCGACTGCCACCTGTCTGCAAACCAATATAACGCTCTGTACCGATACTCAAGCTCAACCTCTCTTTGCACTAGACACTTAAGTTCGGATATCCCCTCACCTGTTGGTTGTCCCCTCAGTAAGCAGATCCACAAGTTTACCTGGTCCCCGAAGTGCTGGTCTGGGGAGGGCAGGACTTTGCCTCTGCAGCCATACCAATTCTCCAGTGCATCTTCCCACATCTCTATCCGAATCAGGGCTCTCCATTCCAGGCACATCTCCTCTGGAACTGGCCCTCCCAAAAGAGCAAGGGCGACTTTGACTTGCCGCTCGAAGTCCCATATTGGAACTTCCCATTTAGAGGTATCTGATCCCAGCATCTCAGCTTTCCGAATATTCCGATACCTGGTGATCTGTTTCACCACCTCGGCGTTCGTTACCCGGACTGCTGCTTCGGATGGGTTGGCTCCGTAGATTGACAACCTTCTCCGCAATCTGCTGTGGAATTTTTCCTTTGCATCATCTATAATCATCTGGAGGGGATCCTTCACTGGCTGCCATTGGCGCATCTTTGTAGTTCTGCTTAGGGACTGATAGCTAGACGGTACATCCCTCCAACCCAGCTTGTCCTGTGCAGAAACAGGTTCATCAAGGTGGGTCAGCACTTGCTGCATTCGCCATAGGAGTTCTGTTTTCATAGCTGCGGGTGACAGTGCCGCTCCTCCTCTGTCAGCAGGACAATAAATCAGTCCCAGCGCTTGCCACCAGATGTGACAGGCTGCCTGGTAATCCAAATGAGTACCTCCGTCAGAACACTTCTCTTGTCCTGGACATCCCTTGATCCAGAGCAATAGCTCCTGGTATCTCCCTTTGACCGCAGTCTAAAGTTATGTAGGGGAACAAAACTGAGACAACACTCAGTTTTCTTAACACAAAAATGAACTCTTTATTTGAAAGCAGCACACATATTTATACACCCTGGCATTCCAGATTTACAGAGCTTCAGGTTACATAGGGAATTGGTTAAACAGTAAAGAAAATATATGAACAATAAATCAAACCTCTAACAATTGTCTATTCACAGGTAAAACAGATTAACATATCAAGTTAATTAACTGGGGAAGAAAGTTTACTCAGACAATCTGATGTTGGGCAGTCTAGTTAACATAATTGCACAGGAACACAATCGGTTTACCCAGACAGACTCCTGAGACACAATCAGATTAGAAACGTAAATAAAATACATCTTATTACAGAATATAGAACAGCTCTTATTAACTATTAAGTCCTTTATGCCCACTTGGTTTATAGAGTCACAGTTGCTCCCACAAGGGGCACTCACACCCTGTACCCATCCTGTATTTATGGATACAGGGTTACATGGACATAAGACAGAGTTATGAAAGTACATGGGGTGTCCAGCATATAAAATTCCACATTTCCATGCAGTCTCTGGGTATCCTTAAGCCCATGTACCTCCAGCCCAAAGAATGTTCCATAACAGGCCCTCAGATCTTGGTGACTCACGTCACAATAACTATCTCTTTTTTTTCATGTCCATTTGACAAAGGGGTCAGGAGGACTTAAAACATCTTGGTTTAGTTTTTAGATTTGAACATTTTTTTAAATGTTCCTTTTTTTATTGAAAAACCCAGTGAGTGTGGTGTCCTTCAATGGGAGATGGTTTTTATATAGTGAAAGATCTCAATTTTTTTTGTAATGGAGGATTTTAATCTCATGGTTTTATCTCCACTGTAACTCAAATGAGTTTGTTCACGTATTTGGCACGCGTCTGCTTTCAAGTCTGTGCTTGTCAGGATATCGGGCATTGATTTTTGGCGCGCTCATTTTCTTTAGCTGGCATTGGATAACAAGTGCGCTCCCTCATTCTTAGGTGCACTATCTGAAGTCGGATGAGTTGTCTGTCTCCTAGCTCTTTTTTTGGGGATTTAACTACTACTTTTTTTTATGCTCATCCTACTTTTGTAGTTTTCTGCTGTTATGAAGCCTACTGATTTTGTCCCTAAATCTACTTTAGAAGCTGAGCCTCTAAACACTTTCCTATCCGTGTTAAATGTGTTTGTATACAAGCTGAGGTATTGCCTACAACACATTTTTGCAACACATGTTTAAATGTTTTAGTGCATTTAGTTTAATCTAATGCTGCTCTTACTTCTAAAGGTTTTACTGCTCCTTTGTTTGTTCCTTACAGGAGAGTTAAGGACTTCATTTGCTCAACAGTATCTGAAATGTTGGCTGCTCTGCTGCCTTCAAGTAACCATAAAGGTCAGTTTATTATTTACCTTCTATTAGCTCGAAGCCTGCTGAGGTTAATGTTTCTGTTGCCCGAGTCCTCCGATGCAGAGGGTTTCTCTAATGTTCAGGGGTGTCTTCCTCCTTTTTTTATTTTCTGTCTCCTTTTGGAAGATAGCTCTTCCTTTAAAGGCCCTTTAGATAGGAAGTTACCTTCCTTCCTTAGGAAGGTTTTCTAGCAAGCGGGTTATATAGTTAAAGGGACAGTCAAGTCCAAAATAAACTAATTTCAGAGACAATCAAACCAGAAGTATTGAAAGTTCTTCAGACCTGTCCTGCTCATAGTCATAGGGAATGCAACAACTCATTGCAAAGTGCTGTAGTTCTTTATTAAGGTAGTGATTTTTTTTTCGGTTCCTCTCTTGCAACAGGGGTTGGGATTTTATTCATATCTCTTCATTGTTCCAAAGAAGGATGGAATTTTCAGGCTAGTTTTTGGATCTGAAGGCTCTGAAGTAGTTTCTCAGTTCCTTATTTCAAATTGAAAATTATTCTGATCCAGTTTTTCAATTCACTCACCAAACCCAAGCTGCCTGGATGTAGATGTTGGCTTACACTGCCTGCTCCCTCCCTTTATATAGCTGCTCGCTCCAGCGTGTTACTGTGCTTATTTCTACAGCTCCTGGGAGGGAAGAGGTGGGTTCCTAATTGCAGTTTTTTTCTTCAGTGCCAACAAGCAGCTGAATAGCAGAGGACAGCAGCAGTCACGAATCTCCCGCTCTGCACACGTAAATAAGCACAACTCCCTGCTCCTGTGTGTATGCTCCCTCAACCATAGTCACACTCCTGAAAAATATCCCTGTGATTTTGATCTGGTGCAAACAGCTGCACAGCAGATCCATGACCCCTGCAAGTCACCATCTGCCACAGCGTTACTTCAGAGAACTTATGTCTGCCTTTACTGTGAGTGGCTCTCCTCTCAGCAACTCCGGGGTTTGACCATAGACTGAAGATTAACTTTCCAGTCCTTTGGTCTTTATAAGTAAGCTTTGTTTTAACAAAAACAAGGGGAAGGAATATATTTATTTATATCTCCTTTGCTGTTGCTAATCATTCAAGAAACTAACTCAATAGGTATTTCCTAATCATTGTAACATGGACAAGCATGACACATGCGCTCTTTAATATTGTGGGTAGAGACTTTGTAATTTACATCTTGCTTATAATTAGTAGAGGGGTGTGTTTACTACAGGAGTTTTGCTCAGCCCTTTTGTTAGAGTGTGCCAGGATTTCACGGTAGATGCACCAGAGCTGTTAAGTTTAAATATATATATATATATATATATATATATATATATATATATATATATATATATATATATATATATATATATATATATATATATATATATAAAAATGTTTAATGTTTCATAATGCTTTAAGTGTTTTTTGTTATTTTTTTTGTTATACAAATTACATTCTGATAAAATGTATGTACTCTGGCCCTTTAAAGAATGTTTTCCTTTGTCTCAATTCTCAGGTAACATTTTCAGTTTCTAGGTTGTTTTTCTAGACAAACTCTATCGGTTTGTTTGCTCATCTGTTTGGCCTGTCTACAGCTCCCAGGATATTCTCTAAGGTTCTAGGTATCCTTTTGTCTGCAATTAGAATTCAGGGTATTGTGGTATTTCCTTACCTGAATGAAATCTTAACATTTTGTGGAATCTCTTATCTACAGTGTTGTTTGTTTGTTTCTTCAACAACATGGTTGGAGAATCCATTTGTCATAATGTTTCTCAGACAAGGGTTGTTTTTTTTCCTGAGTTCAGGTAGATTCCGTTTTCATTAGTCTCTCCTTGACAGGCTTAGAAGGTTAAAGCTGGTGTCAAGCTTCTCAAGATCTTTCAGGACGGAACTTAGTTACCTAGCTATGAAGGAGAAGTGTCTCAAAATTTGTCTTTGGCAGTTCATATCCCAGGAGTGGACAACTGTGGTTACCAGATTTTCTCAGTTGTTAGTATCGGCATATATGGGATTGGTCTTCTTCATCTGGATATTTCCAAAAGGATATAGAATCTTTGGGGTCTCCCATAGATAGATATGATGGCCTCTCGGTTCTACAACAAACTGGCCTTGGGACCATCAGGCAGAGTTTGTGGATGGTCTAGTAGCCCTATGGTTGTTTTGGGTATCTTTGTTTTTTTCTCCTCTGGTTCTTTTTCCAGTGTGATTATCGGGATCAGGCAAGAGAACGTCATCAGTAATCCTTATTGCTCTTTGCAGAGTTTGGTATGCAGAACTGGTTCAGATGTCCAGTTGTCCTCCATGTTAACTTCCTCTGCGCACAGACCTGTTCAAGGTCCATTTTTTTTCATCAAAATCGAAAAGCTCTAGCTTGATGGCGGCTTCTTAAGTTGGATGTTGTAAGTGCCTTGAAGTACTATGAAGATTCTTCTAAGGTTTGCAGGCAAACTTGTAGTTTTTCTTTTCCAGTTCCAGAAAGAGGCAGGAAGCTTCTGTCGTTTCTTGGTTTTTACTTTTTGATCTATAGATTTGGAAATCAGTCAGCCTTCTCTTAGTCGGATTACTGCTCATTCTACCAGATCAGTAGTATATTTACCCTGCTTATTATTTGGGGGGTTTTAGGTTGTGGATTTTGTTTCACTGTGAAAAATGTTTATCCTTCCCTTATTTCTCATTTCTCAAGGACTCCATTGCTTGGATATTCACAGGAGTAATGCTTGCCTGTTAAATTCATTTTTCTTTCCTATGGCAAGGAGAGTCCACGAAACATTCTAATTACTAGTGGGATATTAACTCCTGGCCAGCGGGAGGAGGCAAAGAGCACCCCAGCAAAGCTGTTAAGTATCGCTTCCCTTACCCATAACCCCTAGTCATTCTTTTTGTCTTGATCACAGGAGGATGGCGAAGATGGCGTCTGAAGATTTTAATCCTTTTAATGGGTACTTTAACCCGCAAGCAAGGATTGGGGCTATGCTGTGTCCATGTCAATCTCTTTAGTAAGAGTAATGGTGGCTGTTAGTAGTTCAAAGACAGTGAGGTGGTCTTTGCTTAAACTTCTAACATTATTGCTGCCCTTATTATAGCTGCCACACCTCAGAAAACAGCTCCTGACAGAGCAGGATCCACAGGTGAGTGCTTTCCCTTCTAGGTTTGAAGGTACCGGCACTATATAAATCCTTGTGGAAAGTATTTGAATCTATTTTAGGGGCACTGCTTTTATGTGAAGAGGCATCATTTTTTTATTGGGGGCTCAGAGATGGGACAGTTGTTTGGTTTACTACTTGTTACAATCGCTTTCCAGCTCAGCTTATTAATCACTTTTGCTGTGCTGCTGTTTGTTTTCGGGCCGTTTTTTGTTTGGCGCAATTTTTTTTGAAAAAAAAGTTGTTGTTTTTTTTATTGTGGTCACGTGACCGCTCCTCTGCACTTCTGGTTTTCGTCTTCGCTATTCAGATCGGAGTTTGCCTCAGCGAGTGTGGAGGCTGAATTTTCTTCTATCCACAGTGGCAAGTGGATTTGGGCTGTTCCGGTAATAAGGAGGTGTTTTTTGCTACCGGGTGTGTCCGTTTTTTTTGTGCTAGTGGGATAGCAACATCTGGAGGGGTAAGACCTCAGCAGAGCTGAGGGTATTTGGCATCTAATTTTTGTTTTCGTTAATTGTGAATTGATACCCAATTATGGACACACATACTAAAGTTGATTCATTTGAAAAATGCTTGCGTTTGGAGGCTAAGATAATTCCTCCTGTACAGTTTTGCTCTTCATATTTAAATAAAACTTTAAAGTTTAAAGATAAGATGTCTCTCCATGAGCCTCCTGTCTCTCAGGATAGTGTTATCCTAGCTATGCCTCAGCTTTCCCCTCAAGCTTCAGATGCAGTGCCCTGCGGTTCCTCTCAACCTCCGGGGGAGGGGGGGGGGATTACCTAGGGATTTCGCTATGCAGATTTACTTCTGCTGTTTCTGCAGCTTTATCAGCTTTTCCAACAGTTTCTGGTAAACGTAAGAGGAAATCTAAACATGATGTTTGTCTCAATTATATGAGGATGATTCTTTAGTGGCGTCTGAGGGAGAATTGTCAGATTCTGATACTGTAGTGACACATTTTTCAGATTCAGAGGAGATTAATTTCAGATTTGTTAGAACACCTTTGAGTTCTTTTGAAGGAGGTTCTTGCTACTTTGGAAGAATCCAAAGAGGTCTAGTAAGCTTAATAGGGTATATGATGTACCCCCATCTGTGGAAGTATTTCCAGTTCCAGACCGTTTGGCAGATATTATAACTCAGGAATGGAATAAACCAGGGATTCATTTTTTCCCCGTTTCCTCTTGCTGACTCTCTATTCGTGACTCGTGGCACATGGTGCCCAAAGTAGAGGGAGCTATCTCTACTCTGGATAAGATAACTACTTTTCCTATTGATTATAGTTGTTCTTTCAAGGATCCCATGGATAAGAAGCTTGAGGCTTTTTTTAAAGATGTACATTGATCAGGGATTACAGTGGCCACATGCTGCTAGTATTGCTACAGTTGCAGGGGCAGCATCTTATTGGTGCAATGATTTATCTAATCCTAGAAGAGACTACTATAGAGGAGATCCAAGACAGGATCAAGGCTCTCAAGCTAGCCAATACCTTTATTTGTGATGCCAACATGCAAGTTCTTAGGTTGGGTGCTCCGATTTCTGTTTTCACTGTTTTAGCTCGCAGAGCTCTCTTGTTTAAAATCTTGGTCTGCAGATATTACATCCAAGTCTAAACTTTTATCTCTGCCTTAAGGGTAAAACCTTGTTTGAACCAGGTCTGGCAGAAATTATTTCTGGCATTACAGGTGGAAAGGGTTCATTCCTACCTCAGGAAAAAAAGAATAGACCTAAGGGTTGCCCGAATTAAAATTTTTGTTCCTTTCATAACTTTAAGGGACAGAAGTCTTCCTCTTCCAAGTCGGATCAATCCAAGTTTTCTTGGAGGTCCAGTCAGCCTTGGAATAGGGGAAAGCTAGCTAAGAAGCCTTTCGTTGATTCTAAATCAACATGAAGGGGCCACCTCCGATTCTGTTGGGGGCAAGCTTTCTTTTTTTCAGCAGTCTTGGATACGCGATGTTCCAGATCCTTGGGCCATAGATATAGTATCCTACGATTACAGAATAGGATTTAAATCTTGTCCTCCCAGAGGCAGGTTCCACTTTTCAAGGTTATCTGCGAATCGGATAAAGAGAGGCCTTCTTAAACTGCTTAAAGGACCTATCATACCTGGGAGTGATTGTTCCAGTTCCTCTAGAGAAATAGGGTCTAGGATTCTATTCAAATCTATTTGTAGTTCCCAAGAAGGAGGGCGCTTTTTGTCCCATTATGGGCCTAAAGTGTCTCAATTCCTCAGGGTTCCGTCCTTCGAAATGGAGACCATCTGTTCTATTCTTCCTTTGGTCCTAAAGGGTCAGTTCATGACGACCCTAGATATGGTTGTGTATCTTCATGTTCCTATTCACAGGGATCATTACCAGTTTCTAAGGTTTGCCTTCCAGGACAAAACTTTCCAGGTTGTTGCCCTTCCTTTTGGGGGCTCCTCTGGCAGTGGTGAGGTCCCAGGGTATTTCTGTGGCGCCTTATCTAGGTGACATTCTAGTTCAAGCACCATCTTTTCATTTAGTAAGATCTCATTCCGAGATGATATTGTCTATTCTACATTCCCACGTGTGGAAAGTGAATCTGGGAAAGAGTTCCATTGTTCCAGATACAAGAGTTTGTTTCTTGGGAACAATCATAGATTCCCTGTCCATGAAGATTTTTCTGACTGACGTCAGAAAATCCAGGTTTCATGTTTCTTGCCTATCTCTCCAGTCTGCTATTCGTCCATCTGTGGCTCAATGCATGGAGGTGATAGGACTGGTGGTTGCCTCCATGGACATCATTCCTTTTGCTCGGTTCCATCTGAGACCTCTGCAGCTATGCATGCTCATTCAACAGAACGGGGACCACTCAGATCTCTCGCAGAAGATACATTTCGATTCCCCAACAAGTCTCACTCTCATAGTGGGTTTCACAGGACCATCTGTCTCGGGGCACATGCTTCCTAAGGCCTTCCTGGGTGATTGTGACCACGGACACCAGTCTGTTAGGCTGGGGAGCAGTTTGGGCTTTCTTAAAGACAGTCTGTTGACTCCAGAGAGGAGTCGTCTCTTCCCATAAACATCTTGGAGTTGAGAGCAATTTTCACTGCTTTAATAGCTTGGCCTCAACCAGCTTTGGTCCAATTTATCAGATTTTAGTCGGACAACATCAGCATGGTGGCCTACATGAATCACCAGGGAGGAACTCTGAGTTCCTTGGCAATGGAGGTGTTTCGCATTCTCTAGTGTGCAGAGTCTCATGATTGCCATCTCTCTGCCATCCACATACCAGGAGTGTACAACTGGAAGGCGGATTTTCTAAGCAGGCAGACTTTTCATCCTGGAGAGTGGTCTCTCCACCTAGAGGTTTTCACAATGATATCTCTCAGGTGGGGGTTCCGGAGTTGGATCTGATGGCGTCTCATCAATACGCCAAGCTTCCAAAGTATGGTTCAAGGTCAAGAGATCTTCAAGCCGTTCTGGTAGATGCTCTAGCTTTTCCTTGGAGCTTCAATCTAGCATACCTGTTTCCTCCGTTTGCGTTGCTTCCACCAGTAATTGTTTGCTTCAAACAGGAGAGAGCTACTTTGATTCTAATAGCTCCTGCATGGCCTCGCAGGATCTGGTGAGCGGATCTGGTGACAATGTCATCTCTTCCCGCTGTGGAGGTTACCTTTCAGGAAGGACCTTCTACTTCAGGGTCCCTTTCTTCATCCAAATCTTTTTTTCTCTGGTGCTGACTGCTTGGAGATTGAACGTCTAAGTTTGGCTAGACGTGGCTTCTCGCAGAATTACAAATAGGGTATGGTGAAAATACCTTCATTGGTATGAATCAAAAGTTTTTTTTCTTGAAACAAAGTAAGGGTTCCTCGAATTTTGGCTTTTCTTCAGGAGGGCCTGGAGATGGGTTTGTCAGTCAGTATTTTGAAGGGTCAGATTTCTGCTTTGTCTATTCTCCTGCATGAACTGCCAGACATTCTGTATTTTGTTCAGGCCTTAGTCAGAATCAGGCCTGTGTTTAAATCTGTTGCTCCTCCTTGGAGTCTTAACCTTGTTCTTAGAGTTTTGCAGCAGGCTCCGTTTGAGCCGATGCATTTTGTTAGTATTAAATTACTATCTTGGAAGGTTTTGTTTCTTCTTGCTACGTCTCCTGCTCGCAGAGTTTCTGAACTTTCGGCTCTGCAGTGTGATTCCCCTTAACTTATTTTTCATGCTGATAAGGCGGTCATTCGTACTAAGCTGGGGTTTCTCCCTAAGGTAGTGTCAGATTGCAATATTAATAAGGAAATTGTTATTCCTTCTTTTTGTCCTAAACCTTCTTCACAGAAGGAACGTCTTTTGCATAACTTGGATGTTGTGCATGTTCTTAAATTTTAGCTTCAAGCAACTAAAGATTTTCGGCAGACTTCTGCCCTGTTTGTTTTCTCTGGTAAGCATAGGCGTCAGAAGGCCACTTCTACCACTCTTTCTCTCTGGTTGGGAAGTGTTATCCATTTAGCTTATGAGACAACTGGACAGCAGCCTCCTGAGAGAATTGCGTCTCATTCCATTAGAGCTGTTTCATGTTCATGGGCTTTCAAAAATAAAGCTTCTTTGGAGCAAATCTGTAAGGTGGCCACTTGGTCCTCTATTCATACATTTTCCAAATTCTACAAATTTGATTACTTTTTCCTCCGCTGAGGCTTGTTTTGGGAGAAAGGTTCTTCAAGCGGTGGTGCCTTCAGTTTAGGTCTGCCTGTCTTGTTCTCCCTCCCTATTCATTCATTCATCCTATTTCAAATTAAGACTGCAGGTTTTTTTGGTCTAGTCCTCAGGCACCTCTATACCCTTGTGTTATCTTCTTTTTCCGTTTCCCTGTGGCCGAATGACTGGGGGTTATGGGTAATGGAAGTGATACTTAAAGGGATAGTAAACCCAAAAAATATTTCTAAATTATTAAAAACATTGTGGAATATAATTTTTTTTGTAATTTATCTATATTAAATGTTTTAAAGGGTTTAACTATTATAGCAGCCCTTTAACGGTGATCTACTTGGGTAGAACCATCATGGTGCCCCGCATGCGCAGTTTGTTTACACCCATGACTCGCGCATGCAAATGTGTTCTTATCTATGCTCTGCCTTGAGGCGCATCATCCAGAAAGCGCCAGAAGCATAACAAGAGGTTTGTGATGTCTCAGTCAGAGGGAGTGGCTGTCAAGTCAGAAGAAGTGCGCAAGCGATTCTTCAAAAACGTTAGTGCGCATGCGATGTTTAACCCAAGCTCAGACCATCAATATGATAATTAAGATGGTGACACTGCTTCTTGATTGGATGGAGCGCAATTATGCATATTTAGAAAGTGCTGCCCACTTTTATAGGCGTTCGTTGCCGCAGATTTTATGAAAAATAAATATAAAGATTTCACATACTTTGATTATAAATGAAGCTTCTAAGTATATTTTAATAAACTTTATATTCATCTTTATAAAACATTCATTTTTATGTATGACTGGTTACAAAGATTTCTAGCCCTTTAACAGCTCTGCTGGGGTGCTCTTTGCTGCCTCCTTCTGGCCAGGAGTAAATATCCCACTAGTAATTAGAATATTTTGTGGACTCTCCATGCCCGGAAAGAGATAAATTTATCAGGTAAAAAAAAAGGGAAGACACAGAGGCGCCAATATGGCCTAGTAACGTCTATACAGAAGAATTTTCAATGTGATATAGGATGGTACTCACAAAGATGAAGCACCCAATGGTGCAAGTTGCGCAGACTGAATCAATTGGCGGTGGTTCAGCTCACTGTGTGCCAGCAAATAAAGCACTCAATCAAAAAAACAGTAAACCAGGCATCTGTTCCTGTGAGTGATAAAACCCAGCTCCCATAGCCTAGTACAGTAAAAACAGGCAAAAGTCACACTTATTGGTCACACAACGACAATAAGGAGCGCACCTCCAGGTGCAGTAAAGGCATGGAGACGGTTATCTTCCTTCATAAGGGAAGGAGTTAACTACTTTGGGCTAATTTATTTTTTATTGGGACTTTTATATCTTAGAGTGAAGTCACTCTTTTTTTCTTTCCCTGGTTCATCGGGTGCAACGATACAGGGAATGTTGGGTGTTTGTCGCCTTTTTTACACTTTGTGGTGTATATGCAGGGATTTCCAGCTATGCCGTTATATCCTGTAGGGGAACTGTGTGAGAGATTAAGCTTTTGCTTTCTTTATTACAAATTTGTCATACTCCAGTTTCTTTCTAAGAGTTACAAATTGCCGCTGTTTGAGGGTGATGGTCGACGGCATTAAGTTTTTTTTCTGTGCCGACTTTGACCACGCCTCCTTGTTTTGTTTTTTCGGAGCGGCGCCATTTTGAGTTTTCTTCTCCGACCCGCTTTTCAGCATGTGAGCGGAACAGAGCTTGCGGCTGCTTGCTTTATTTCTTTTTTTTATCGATAGCCACAATCACTTTCACAGAATTTCAGTGTAATTATTATGTTCAATGAATATGCAGACATTTTCCTTCATGTGCATTCTATGGTGACAGTGTCAGGAGTATTATGTGTATGTTAGATTTCCTTCACTTAGGGAAATTCTATTTTTTCTGCATTATTTTTCTTGCTAAAAAATGGAACAGAGGTCTGTGTGTGTGGGATAATTTTTTTTTTAATTGTCCCTATAATTTTTAAAGTGTCATGTAAAATATTTTATATATATATATATATATATATATATATATATATATATATATATATATAAAAAGATCTAATTTCTAGAAATCCTTGTTAGGATTCTTAAAGTGAGTGTCATGTTAAATATTTAAATATTAAAATTCTGATTCCTAGAAATCCTTTGTTAGTATTTTTAAAGTGACAGTGTCATGTTAGTCCCTTATTAGCCTTATGTCTCCTTGGGTGATGCTGTTTAGGCTATGCCGCAGCTTTCTCCTCAGTTGTCCCGAGCCTTGTTCAGGCATTGCATGCAGTGCCCTGCGGTTCCTCTAAATCTCCTGGAGGAGTTTTTTGCTTGCAGAATTGTTTGCCCAGGTGGTCTTTGGCATTTGGCTTTTTCTGCCTTTCCTATCTTAAAGGAAAATTGCAAGAGGTTCTTTTAGGAATCAGATAACAAGGTGTCTGCGCCGTTGCTACTTCACGTTCTGTCCTGTATCCTTATGAGCAGGATAGTTGTTAGCATTTGAGGGTTATCCCTCTATTGTGGACAGTGTAATGCCTTCATCTGGTTTGGAAGTAGTTTTCTTCAGATTTTAGCCGGTTTTCCCTTTTATTTAGGAAGGGTTGGCTTTGAAAACTTTGACTCTTCTGTCGTCAGTCCTCAAGAATCTAGTGCATTTTTATTTAATAGGATTCTTTTGTTAAAGAAATTTCCTGTTTTCGATTGTGCTAGGAGAATTTTTTTTCAGGTTGGGAGAAGTCAGGTATTCCTTTTGTTTACAAGATATGACGAGTCCATGGATTTCATCCTTATGGGATATCGCCTCCTGGTCAGCAGGAGGAGGCAAAGAGCACCACAGCAGAGCTGTATATATAGCTCCTCCCTTCCCTCCCACTCCAGTCATTCTCTTTGCCTGTGTTAGTGATAGGAAGAGGTAAAGTGAGGTGTTAGTTTAGATTCTTCAATCAAGAGTTTATTATTTTTAAAGTGGTGCCACAGTGTACTACTTTGTTCTGGGGTGTAGCCTAGACCAGATCAATCTCTTCCAAATAAAAGGAGAATCATTTGGTGGCTTTAGAGCAATGGGAACTTGTGGGACAAAATTCTCACTGTGCCTCCCATATACTGATGTTGCCCCGTTTGAAAACCTGAGACATTCTAACTCAGGATTTTCGTTTATTACCAGGCCCATAGGAGGGAGAGGACCTCTTACGCCTGCAAACTGCCTTACTGCCAGGAAGATGAGGTAAGTGCTAACTTTATTCTGGGGTAAGAAGACACAGGATAAGTTTGGGCACTTTATTTTTCCAGAGGACCTCATGGTAATGGTGGTAAGGTCTCCTAGCATTCTAGGGGTTAATATAGCATAAAATTGGCTAAGAGGTATGAATTGTGACTCTCTCTCTCTCTCTTTCTCTCTCTCTCTCTCTCTCTCTCTCTCTGCGGTTCTCATGAATTATAGTAACCGTCTGTGAGATTTATTATTGGCAATACAGTGCTCTGTAAGAGGTTTAGTTTTCACATTCATACAATGATGTCCTGTCATGTGAACTCGATGTGAGGGATTCACTGTCGAACAGGTCTACGCTAAATTACTTCAGAGACTGTTCTGTTGTTTATCCCGGTGACCCACATGATTTATATGGCGACCGGGTGATTGTGTGGTACTGCGTGCTTCATGATAGAGGGCTCTCAGTTAATTCTGTAAAAACTCTGCACAGTATGTGGCGAATAATTTTGTTTTAAAAAAAGAATCTGCGCGATTCTCCCGGTGGCTCAATTTACAAAATAAAGATGGCGACCGGGAGATGTTTTTCTGTTTCGCCCATGGGGTTTCTGGGTGTGTTAAACATCTCTGCGCAGCTTGTTTTCTCCCGGTCACTTTGACAAGATAAAGATGGCGACCGGGAGATGTGGTCTGTTACGCCCACAGGGCTTATATGTGTGAGGCAAGACTGTTGATCGTGACGATTCTGCACAGTTTATTTATTCTCCCGGTGGCTTTATTTGAGAAAGATGGCGACCGGGAGATGTATTAGGACTCGCGCTCTTGTGTGTTTGTTGAAAGGATGTGTGCACTTAATTTCTTACACGTTTGCTAATGTCTACTGACTCCATTAACATAATTCTGATGGCGGCAAGGAGATTTTTCGACACGCCCACGGGGCTTGTGTGTAATACACTTCATGTGTGCGTCACGTTTACAGTAATTGGTACATTTTGATAATTGCCTAATCTGAGAGACTGCACAGTTTATTCTCCGGTGACTCAATTTAACTAGTGTACTGAGGGGACCGGGAGTTGTTGTTTTGATGCGATCACATATCTTACGTGGATACTCTGTGTAACTGTGCTTCACGTTTTCAATGTCAATACGGTTCAGAGGTCCCTTTATCTACAAATGTGTGCTTCTGGTGTGCCTGTTATTCTGGGTTTGAAATTATGCACTCGTCCGCTGCCATTTGCAAAAATTAAATAATCTCTGTTTCTTGTTCATTTCAAAGAATTGGGATGGAACAGTAGCACATAAGAGTTAAAGTTACTTTACAAATTAAAGAGACGGTAACTTCCTATGTTAATTTTTATTGTAACCACCCCTTGTAAACAATGAGTGTCTAGGAGTACGTTGACCATACAGGTCCCAATTTTCTCGTTCAGTGTTCAGATTTTTTTCCTGGTCCACATGCTGTGCTCTGCGGTTCCAGAGCATGGGAAAGATGGGTATCCCGTTCTCCCCTTCCCCTATGGAGGGAGTTATCTTTGCCCTGGCTAAGCGTACGACTATCCCTTTTGTGAGGACAGTTGTGCTTTCAAAGACCCCATGGATAAGAAATTGGAGGGTCTTATAAAAAAACAAACAAAAAAAACCTCTATGTTCATCAAGGGTTCTTATTGCAACCGGTGGCCTGCATGGTAACAGTCACGACTGCGGCTGCTTTTTGGTTTGATGCTCTAGAAGAGTCTCTTAGAACTGACCTCTTTAGAGGAAATACAGGACAGAATTAGGGCACTGAGGCTGGCTAATTCTTTTATTACGGATTCTTCCTTTCAAGGGAAAGATCCTATTCAGGCCTGATTTGAAAGAAATCATTTCTGTTATTACGGGAGGTAAGGGTCATCTCCTCCCTCAAGAAAAGGGGACGACAGAGTAATTTTCGTTCCTTTCGTAATTTCAAAGGAGTCCCCCCTTTCTCTGCCGCTAAACAGGAAGGGAATTATTCTCAAGCCAAAGCCACCTGGAGACCCAACCAGGCTGGGAACAAAGGTAAACAACGCAAGAAGCCTGCTGCTGCTCCCAAGACAGCATGAAGAGGCGGCCCCCGATCCGGGACCGAATTTAGTAGGAGGCAGACTTTCTCTCTTTGTCCAGGCTTGGATAAGAGACGTTCAGGATCCCTGGACACTAGAAATTGTGTCTCAGGGGTATCAGTTGGAGTTTACAAGTTCATTCCCAAGGGGAAGGTTTCTTTCATGATTGTCTGTAGACTAGATAAAGAGAGGCGTTCTAACGTTGTGTAAAAGACTTCTCCACTGAGGGAGTAATTTGTCCCGTTCTCAAATCTTTTTGTGGTTCCAAAAGAAGAGGGAACGTTCCGACCCATTTTAGATCTCAAGCGTCTAAACAAGTTTCTCAGAGTTCCATCCTTCGAGATGGAGACTGGTCAGACAATTCTTCCGTTGATCCAGGAGGATCAATATATGACTACCGTGGACTTAAAGGATGCATATCTACATATTCCTATCCACAGAGATTATCACCAGTTCCTGAGGTTTGCCTTTCTGGACAAACAATTTCAGTTCGTGTCCCTTCCTTTCGGGCTGGCCACGGCGCCCAGGATCTTCACGAAGGTTCTAGGGTCTCTGTTGGCGGTTCTCAGGCCACGGGGCATTGCAGTGGCGCCTTATCTGGACGATATTCTGATCCAGGCGTCGTCTTATCAGCTGACAAGGTCTCATACCGACATAGTTCTATCCTTTCTAAGGACTCACGGGTGGAAGGTGAATCTAGAAAAGAGTTCACTACTTCCACAGACAAGGGTTCCTTTCCTGGGAACTCTAATAGACTCTATATCCATAAACATTTTCTTGACGGAAGTCAGAAAGTTAAAGATTCTGAATACATGCCGATCCCTTCAGTCCAATCCTCGGCCATCAGTGGCTCAGTGCATGGCGGTAATTGGATTGATGGTGGCTGCAATGGACATCATTCCGTTTGCTCGTTTTCATCTCAGACCTCTACAACTGAGCATGCTCAGACAATGGAATGGAGATTATGCATATTTGTCTCCTCAAATAGATCAGGAGACGAGGGTCTCTCTTCTTTGGTGGTTGTCGCCGAATCATCTGTCCCAAGGGACGTGCTTCCGCAGACCCTCATTGGGTGATAGTGACAACGGACGCCAGCCATTCTAGGATGGGGTGCAGTTTGGAATTCCCTGAAGGCTCAGGGTGTGTGGACTCGGTCGGATTCTCTACTTCCATCAATATTCTGGAGTTGAGCAATATTCAATGCGCTTCAGGCTTGGCCTCAGTTGGCTTCTGCCAGATTCATCCGATTTCAGTCGGACAGCATCACGACTGTGGCTTACATCAATCATCAGGGAGGAACAAGGAGTTCCTTAGCGATGACAGAAGTATCCAAGATAATTCGGTGGGCGGAAGCTCATTTTTGTTATCTGTCAGCAATCTACATCCCAGGAGTGGACAACTGGGAAGCGGATTTTTTGAGCAGACAGACGTTTCATCCGGGGGAATGGAAACTCCAACCGGAGGTCTTTGCCAACCTGATTCTCAGATGGGGCAGTCCGGAGCTGGATCTTATGGCATCTCGTCAGAATGCCAAGCTCCCGAGATACGGATCCAGATCCAGGGTTCCTCAGGTCGAACTGATAGGTGCCTTGGCAGTTCCTTGGTCGTTCAACCTAGTTTGTGTTTCCGCAGTTTGCTCTCCTGCCCCGGGTTATTGCTTGAGTCAAACAGGAGAGTGCTTCGTTGATTCTCATCGCTCCTGCGTGGCCTCGCAGGACTTGGTATGCCGATCTGGTGGACATGTCCTCTCTGCCGCCGTGGAAGCTTCCATTGAGACAGGACCTTCGCTTTCAGGGACCCTTCCATCATCCAAATCTATTTTCTCTGTAGCTGACTGCTTGGAGATTGAACGCTTGATTTTATCTAAGCGAGGGTTCTCTGATTCGGTTATTGATACCTTGATTCAGGCACGTAAGCCTGTTACTAGAAAGATTTTCCATAAGATATGACGTAAATATCTTTATTGGGGCGAATCCAAGGGCTACTCATGGAGTAAGATTAGGATTCCTAGGATTTTATCTTTTCTCCAGGAAGGATTGGAGAAAGGGTTATCAGCAAGTTCCTTAAAGGGACAGATTTCTGCTTTATCTATTTTGTTACACAAACGTCTGGCAGATTTTCCGGTTGTTCAATCTTTTTGTCAGGCTCTGGCTAGAATCAGGCCTGTGTTTAGACCTATTGCTCCTCCTTGGAGTTTGAATTTAGTTCTTAAGGTTCTTCAAGGGGTTCCGTTTGAACCTATGCATTCCATAGATATTAAATTGTTATCTTGTACCAAACCTGGTTTTCTTCCTAAGGTTGTTCCAACAAAAATATTAATCATGAAATTATTGTTCCTTCATTGTGTCCTAATCCTTCTAAGAAGGAGCGTCTGTTACATAACTTGGACGTGGTCCGTGCCCTGAAGTTTTACTTGCAGGCGACTAAAGCATTTCGTCAATCATCTTCATTGTTTGTTGTTTTTTCTGGAAATCATAGGGGTCAGAAAGCTACGGCTACCTCTTTGTTTTTGGCTGAAGAGTATCATCTGTTTTGCATATGAGACTGCTGGACAGTAGCCTCCTGAAAGAATTATGGTTCATTCTACTAGGGCTGTGTCTTCCTCATGGGCATTTAAGAATGATGCTTCTGTTGAACAGTTTTGCAAGGCTGCAACTTGGTCGTCTCTTCACACTTTTTCCAAATTGACAAATTTTATACTTTTGCCTCGCCTGAGGCTGTTTTTTGGGAGAAAGGTTCTTCAAGCAGTGGTGCCTTCCGTTTAGGTTCCTGTCTTGTCCCTCCCTTTCATCCGTGTCCTATAGCTTTGGTATTGCATCCCATAAGTAAGGATGAAATCCCTGGACTCGTCATATCTTGTAAAAGAAAAGGAAATTTATGCTTACCTGATAAGTTTATTTCTTTTACGATATGACGAGTCCACGGCCCACCTCTGCACCTTGGCTTTTCCTTTCTCTTCCTAACTTCGGTCGAATGACTGGAGTGGGAGGGAAGGGAGGAGCTATATATACAGCTCTGCTGTGGTGCTCTTTGCCTCCTCCTGCTGACCAGGAGGCGATATCCCATAAGTAAGGATGAAATCCGTGGACTCGTCATATCGTAAAAGAAATAAATTTATCAGGTAAGCATAAATGTCCTTTTTTTCCCTTTCTCCTATCCGTAATAACCTGTCTTCTTTATATATCATGGTGCTTAGGGTAGTAAGGGCCATTGATATTCTGGTTAAGAGAAATTCAATCCTTCTACCTGGGCTTTCAAAAATGGGGCTTCTGTAGATCAGATTTGCAAGGCTGCCACTTGGTCATCTTTACATACTTTTTCTAAATTTTACAAATTTGATACTTTTGCTTCTGCTGAGGCTGTTTTTGGGGGAAAATGTTCTTCAAGCAGTGGTTCCTTCAGTTTAGGCTAACTGTCTTGTCCCTCCCGTTTCCTCTAGCTTGGTTATTGATTCCCAATAGTAATTATGATGAACCGTGGTGAGTCCACGGCCCGCCCTGTATTTTCAGTCAGTTTATTTTTATATAAACCTCTGCACCTTATATTGCTTCCTTTCCCTTTGGTCGAATGACTGGGGGTTGTGGGTAAGGGGAGTGGTGAGTGGTATTTTAACAGCTTTGCTGTGGTGCTCTTTGCCTCCTCCTTCTAGTCAGGAGTGATATTCCCAATAGTAATTATGATGATCTGTGGACTCACCGTGTCAAGAAAGAAACAAATTTATCAGGTAAGCATAAATTTCATTTTTTTTGATTGAGTGCTTTATTTGCTGACACACAGTGAGCTGGACCACTGCCAAATGATCCAGTCTGCACTACTTGCACCATTGGGTGCTTCATCTTTGTGAGTACCATCCTATATCACATTGAATATTCTTCTGTATAGACGTTACTAGGCCATATTGGCGCCTCTGTGTCTTTTTTTCCAGATCATTCATCACCAGGGACTGACCATCCTTTGACAGAGTGCTGCCTCCTGTTGGATGTTAAGGACTTTATACCTTATATGCAATACATTCTGATGTGCTATAGCTTGATTTGATGTGTTGCTTATATTATTTCTTGAAGATTTTTGGTACAGGATTTGTATTTAGGAAGCGCCCCCTATGGGAATATCTTTGTTGCTTATATTTCCCTTATTCTCTTAAATTTATCAGGTAAGCATAAATCTTGTTTTTTCATGGTGGTTAGAATCCAAGTGACCCCACTTTTTTTGGGGGGGTGTTTGGTACCGCCCCCCGCTCTTTTTTTCCAGTTCTTGCTACTTTTCCTACCTTATTGGCTTGGTAAACAGACTGATTTTCCAGTGAGGTGGGATGGGTTGAGCTCTTGTCAATCATTGATTTTTAAAAATACCTATTTTAACAGCACTTAGATTGGTTTACTAAAGGGATATGAAACTTTTTTTTTCTTTCTTTTGTTGTAAGGCAGAGATGTATGCTTAGAAGCAGCCCATTTCTAGACAACTATGTAGAAGCAGTTTTGCAAGAATCTTATCCATTTGCAAGAGCCCTAGATGACAGCACTATTTCCTGCCATGTAGTTCTCCAGATGTCTACCTAGGTATCTCTTGAACAAAGAATATCATGGGAACAAAGCAAATTTGATAATAGACGTAAATTGGAATGATAGGCCTCTGCTTATTTTTGCCCTATATAAACTGGAAATATGTAAGTTTAAAGGTGATGCAGCAAACAAAGTGTGGTGTTTTTTATTTTGCAACATTGATTGAAGAACTAGGAACATTTTCATTGTCTTGAAAAAATTTTGTCAAATAATCGAATTTTATTTACAGATGAGTTAATACAACAAGACTTTATTTTGCTTTTCAAATTAGCATTGCCAGCAGCAATAATATGAACAAATCCGAGAGCGACCAAGAAGATAACGATGATGTTAATGATAACGATTGGTCGTATGGATCGGAGAAGAAAGGTGCGTTTAGTCAGTCTGGAGGTAACTAGCCCAAACATTTTATTACTTATTTATTATTCTGTGATTTATTAAATTGTTCTGGGCTGAACCTCTCACTACTTTTTTTTTTTCTCCTTTTTTTTCTCTCTCTCCCTGTTCATTCTCATGTGTTTCTTCACTGTCTTGCGGTTGCACTCCTCATCTGATCTCTCCAAATATGGTGCTTGTGCGTCTTTTTGCTCACTTTACTTTCTCTCTTGGTCACTCCCTTGTGTGCATTATCTCTTGTGCACTTTCTTTCTTCATTCCAACTTGTGGGATATTCATTACATTTGCTCTTTCTCGTTTTCTTTGGGTACAAACTGTGTCTCATCCTCTTGCTATTTTATCATCTCCCCCTTTTTTTTTTTTTCTCTGCCTTTTTGCCAATTTGCTTATGAATTTTCTCTCTCTTATGTGTTCATACTCTCTCCTCTTTTCTTTCACTCATGCACTATTTCTCCTGTCTACATATGCTCAATTTCCCTTACCATATTTATATCTCATGTTTATTTTTCCACACTTGCACTGCTCTCCTTGTCTTACTCTTTTACTACCGGTTTCCTTCACTTACTTTCTCTATTTCCCACATATTTGTTGTTGTTTTGTTTTTTGTATTCCTCTGCCACTTGCTTGTATTTTTATTCATATTCTATCTTTTCATGTTCTTGTTGGTGGGGGTTTTCTTG
The DNA here is from genome assembly GCF_027579735.1 of Bombina bombina. NCBI lineage: Eukaryota > Metazoa > Chordata > Amphibia > Anura > Bombinatoridae > Bombina > Bombina bombina. The sequence goes on from NC_069499.1 coordinate 1,193,187,932, forward strand.
CTTTTGCGCTTTCTCCTCTTTGCCTACGTTGGTGCACTCTCACTGTGATGTCACCTCCTTGCTTTATTGTATTTTTTTGCTCGTCCTCCCCTGCCCTAACTTTTTTTGTGTTATCTCTATACTGTGTCTGGCACTCTTCTCTGCTCTTTCTTCCTTCTCCCTCTCCCACTGTTCTAGCAAAGAAGAGAAAATCGGAGAAGGTAAGACATTTTTAGATTTGTTCTGCTGTGTTGGGGATTTCTCCAGGCCTTTCTTTCTTGTAACTGACCCTCTCTAATCTTCCATTACTCAGTGTTAAAAGCTATCCTGAAAATATTTCCTACCGAAGGTAAATAGAATGACAGGACATGTGGTTTGTCCCCAGCTGTCCCTCTCTGCAGTTGGAAGGTTTTATCTTTAGGGTGTTCTTTAATGTAACCCTATCATTAGATACATTTTGCTTTCCCTGCTAAGATATATATATATTTTTTTCTTACAACTCCATCACCTCCTTCCCTTTCTCATTTCCATCCAGTAAGGGTTTTCTAGTGGATATACCTAGTTTTCTCCAACATAGGTGTGTCCGGTCCACGGCGTCATCCTTACTTGTGGGATATTCTCCTCCCCAACAGGAAATGGCAAAGAGCCCAGCAAAGCTGGTCACATGATCCCTCCTAGGCTCCGCCTTCCCCGGTCATTCTCTTTGCCGTTGTACAGGCAACATCTCCACGGAGATGGCTTAGAGTTTTTTAGTGTTTAACTGTAGTTTTTATTATTCAATCAAGAGTTTGTTATTTTAAAATAGTGCTGGTATGTACTATTTACTCTGAAACAGAAAAGAGATGAAGATTTCTGTTTGTAAGAGGAAAATGATTTTAGCAACAGTTACTAAAATCGATGGCTGTTCCACACAGGACTGTTGAGAGGAATTAACTTCAGTTGGGGGAACAGTGAGCAGACTTTTGCTGCTTGAGGTATGACACATTCTAACAAGACGATGTAATGCTGGAAGCTGTCATTTTCCCTATGGGATCCGGTAAGCCATTTTTATTACAGACAGAAAAAAAGGGCTTCACAAGGGCTTTTTAAGACTGTAGACATTTTCTGGGCTAAATCGATTTATATATAAACATATTTTATACTCCATAGCCTTGAGGAATTATTTTAATCTTGGGAATTTTGTAAAATAACCGGCAGGCACTGTATTGGACACCTTATTCTCTGGGGGCTTTCCCTAATCATAGGCAGAGTCTCATTTTCGCGCCTGTATTGCGCACTTGTTTTGGAGAAGCATGACATGCAGATGCATGTGTGAGGAGCTCTGATACATAGAAAAGACTTTCTGAAGGCGTCATTTGGTATCGTATTCCCCTTTGGGCTTGGTTGGGTCTCAGCAAAGCAGATACCAGGGACTGTAAAGGGGTTAAATATAAAAACGGCTCCGGTTCCGTTATTTTAAGGGTTAAAGCTTCCAAATTTGGTGTGCAATACTTTTAAGGCTTTAAGACACTGTGGTGAAATTTTGGTGAATTTTGAACAATTCCTTCATACTTTTTCGCAATTGCAGTAATAAAGTGTGTTCAGTTTAAAATTTAAAGTGACAGTAACGGTTTTATTTTAAAACATTTTTTGTACTTTGTTATCAAGTTTATGCCTGTTTAACATGTCTGAACTACCAGATAGACTGTGTTCTGAATGTGGGGAAGCCAAGGTTCCTTCTCATTTAAATAGATGTGATTTATGTGACACAAAATTTAGAGAAAATGATGCCCAAGATGATTCCTCAAGTGAGGGGAGTAAGCATGGTACTGCATCATCCCCTCCTTCGTCTACACCAGTCTTGCCCACACAGGAGGCCCCTAGTACATCTAGCGCGCCAATACTCCTTACTATGCAACAATTAACGGCTGTAATGGATAATTCTATCAAAAACATTTTAGCCAAAATGCCCACTTATCAGCGAAAGCGCGACTGCTCTGTTTTAGAAAATACTGAAGAGCATGAGGACGCTGATGATATTGGTTCTGAAGGGCCCCTACACCAGTCTGAGGGGGCCAGGGAGGTTTTGTCTGAGGGAGAAATTTCAGATTCAGGGAAAATTTCTCAACAAGCTGAACCTGATGTGATTACATTTAAATTTAAGTTGGAACATCTCCGCGCTCTGCTTAAGGAGGTGTTATCCACTCTGGATGATTGTGAGAATTTGGTCATTCCAGAGAAACTATGTAAAATGGACAAGTTCCTAGAGGTCCCGGGGCCCCCCGAAGCTTTTCCTATACCCAAGCGGGTGGCGGACATTGTAAATAAAGAATGGGAAAGGCCCGGTATACCTTTCGTCCCTCCCCCCATATTTAAAAAATTGTTTCCTATGGTCGACCCCAGAAAGGACTTATGGCAGACAGTCCCCAAGGTCGAGGGGGCGGTTTCTACTCTAAACAAACGCACCACTATACCCATAGAAGATAGTTGTGCTTTCAAAGATCCTATGGATAAAAAATTAGAAGGTTTGCTTAAAAAGATGTTTGTTCAGCAAGGTTACCTTCTACAACCAATTTCATGCATTGTTCCTGTCACTACAGCCGCGTGTTTCTGGTTCGATGAGCTAGAAAAGGCGATCAATAATAATTCTTCTTCTTATGAGGAGATTATGGACAGAATTCGTGCTCTCAAATTGGCTAATTCTTTCACCCTAGACGCCACTTTGCAATTGGCTAGGTTAGCGGCGAAAAATTCTGGGTTTGCTATTGTGGCGCGCAGAGCGCTTTGGTTAAAATCTTGGTCAGCGGATGCGTCTTCCAAGAACAAATTGCTTAACATTCCTTTCAAGGGGAAAACGCTGTTTGGCCCTGACTTGAAAGAGATTATCTCTGATATCACTGGGGGCAAGGGCCACGCCCTTCCTCAGGATAGGTCTTTCAAGGCCAAAAATAAACCTAATTTTCGTCCCTTTCGCAGAAACGGACCAGCCCCAAGTGCTACGTCCTCTAAGCAGGAGGGTAATACTTCTCAAGCCAAGCCAGCCTGGAGACCAATGCAAGTCTGGAACAAAGGAAAGCAGGCCAAGAAACCTGCCACTGCTACCAAGACAGCATGAGATGTTGGCCCCCGATCCGGGACCGGATCTGGTGGGGGGCAGACTCTCTCTCTTCGCTCGGGCTTGGGCAAGAGATGTTCTGGATCCTTGGGCGCTAGAAATAGTCTCCCAAGGTTATCTTCTGGAATTCAAGGGGCTTCCCCCAAGGGGGAGGTTCCACAGGTCTCAATTGTCTTCAGACCACATAAAAAAACAGGCATTCTTGCATTGTGTAGAAGACCTGTTAAAAATGGGAGTGATTCATCCTGTTCCATTAGGAGAACAAGGGATGGGGTTCTACTCCAATCTGTTCGTAGTTCCCAAAAAAGAGGGAACGTTCAGACCAATCTTAGATCTCAAGATCCTAAACAAGTTTCTCAAGGTTCCATCGTTCAAAATGGAAACCATTCGAACAATTCTTCCTTCCATCCAGGAAGGTCAATTCATGACCACGGTGGATTTAAAGGATGCGTATCTACATATTCCTATCCACAAGGAACATCATCGGTTCCTAAGGTTCGCATTCCTGGACAAGCATTACCAGTTTGTGGCACTTCCGTTCGGATTAGCCACTGCTCCAAGGATTTTCACAAAGGTACTAGGGTCCCTTCTAGCGGTGCTAAGACCAAGGGGCATTGCAGTAGTACCTTACTTGGACGACATTCTGATTCAAGCGTCGTCCCTTCCTCAAGCAAAGGCTCACACGGACATTGTCCTGGCCTTTCTCAGATCTCACGGATGGAAAGTGAACGTAGAAAAGAGTTCTCTATCTCCGGCAACAAGGGTTCCCTTCTTGGGAACAATAATAGACTCCTTAGAAATGAGGATTTTTCTGACAGAGGCCAGAAAAACAAAACTTCTAAACTCTTGTCAAATACTTCATTCTGTTCCTCTTCCTTCCATAGCGCAGTGCATGGAAGTAATAGGTTTGATGGTAGCGGCAATGGACATAGTTCCTTTTGCGCGCATTCATCTAAGACCATTACAACTGTGCATGCTCAGTCAGTGGAATGGGGACTATACAGACTTGTCTCCGACGATACAAGTAAATCAGAGGACCAGAGATTCACTCCATTGGTGGCTGTCCCTGGACAACCTGTCACAGGGGATGAGCTTCCGCAGACCAGAGTGGGTCATTGTCGCGACCGACGCCAGTCTGGTGGGCTGGGGCGCGGTCTGGGGACCCCTGAAAGCTCAGGGTCTTTGGTCTCGGGAAGAATCTCTTCTACCGATAAATATTCTGGAACTGAGAGCGATATTCAATGCTCTCAATGCTTGGCCTCAGCTAGCAAAGGCCAAGTTCATACGGTTTCAATCAGACAACATGACAACTGTTGCGTACATCAACCATCAGGGGGGAACAAGGAGTTCCCTGGCGATGGAAGAAGTGACCAAAATCATTCAATGGGCGGAGACTCACTCCTGCCACTTGTCTGCAATCCACATCCCAGGAGTGGAAAATTGGGAAGCGGATTTTCTGAGTCGTCAGACATTTCATCCGGGGGAGTGGGAACTCCATCCGGAAATCTTTGCCCAAATTACTCAACTGTGGGGCATTCCAGACATGGATCTGATGGCCTCTCGTCAGAACTTCAAGGTTCCTTGCTACGGGTCCAGATCCAGGGATCCCAAGGCGACTCTAGTAGATGCACTAGTAGCACCTTGGACCTTCAAACTAGCTTATGTATTCCCGCCGTTTCCTCTCATCCCCAGGCTGGTAGCCAGGATCAATCAGGAGAGGGCATCGGTGATCTTGATAGCTCCTGCGTGGCCACGCAGGACTTGGTATGCAGACCTGGTGAATATGTCATCGGCTCCACCATGGAAGCTACCTTTGAGACGAGACCTTCTTGTTCAAGGTCCGTTCGAACATCCGAATCTGGTCTCACTCCAACTGACTGCTTGGAGATTGAACGCTTGATCTTATCAAAGCGAGGATTCTCAGATTCTGTCATTGATACTCTTGTTCAGGCCAGAAAGCCTGTAACTAGAAAAATTTACCACAAAATATGGAAAAAATATATCTGTTGGTGTGAATCTAAAGGATTCCCTTGGGACAAGGTAAAAATTCCTAAGATTCTATCCTTTCTTCAAGAAGGTTTGGAGAAAGGATTATCTGCAAGTTCCTTGAAGGGACAGATTTCTGCCTTGTCTGTGTTACTTCACAAAAAGCTGGCGGCTGTGCCAGATGTTCAAGCCTTTGTTCAGGCTCTGGTTAGAATCAAGCCTGTTTACAAACCTTTGACTCCTCCTTGGAGTCTCAATTTAGTTCTTTCAGTTCTTCAGGGGGTTCCGTTTGAACCCTTACATTCTGTTGATATTAAGTTATTATCTTGGAAAGTTTTTTGTTTTTGGTTGCAATTTCTTCTGCTAGAAGAGTTTCAGAATTATCTGCTCTGCAGTGTTCTCCTCCTTATCTGGTGTTCCATGCAGATAAGGTGGTTTTACGTACTAAACCTGGTTTTCTTCCGAAAGTTGTTTCTAACAAAAACATTAACCAGGAGATAGTCGTGCCTTCTTTGTGTCCGAATCCAGTTTCAAAGAAGGAACGTTTGTTGCACAATTTGGATGTTGTTCGTGCTCTAAAATTCTATTTAGAGGCTACAAAGGATTTTAGACAAACATCTTCCTTGTTTGTTGTTTATTCTGGTAAAAGGAGAGGTCAAAAAGCAACTTCTACTTCTCTCTCTTTTTGGATTAAAAGCATCATCAGATTGGCTTACGAGACTGCCGGACGGCAGCCTCCTGACAGAATCACAGCTCATTCCACTAGGGCTGTGGCTTCCACATGGGCCTTCAAGAACGAGGCTTCTGTTGATCAGATATGTAAGGCAGCGACTTGGTCTTCACTGCACACTTTTACTAAATTTTACAAGTTTGATACTTTTGCTTCTTCTGAGGCTATTTTTGGGAGAAAGGTTTTGCAAGCCGTGGTGCCTTCCATCTAGGTGACCTGATTTGCTCCCTCCCTTCATCCGTGTCCTAAAGCTTTGGTATTGGTTCCCACAAGTAAGGATGACGCCGTGGACCGGACACACCTATGTTGGAGAAAACAGAATTTATGTTTACCTGATAAATTACTTTCTCCAACGGTGTGTCCGGTCCACGGCCCGCCCTGGTTTTTTAATCAGGTCTGATAATTTATTTTCTTTAACTACAGTCACCACGGTATCATATGGTTTCTCCTATGCAAATATTCCTCCTTTACGTCGGTCGAATGACTGGGGAAGGCGGAGCCTAGGAGGGATCATGTGACCAGCTTTGCTGGGCTCTTTGCCATTTCCTGTTGGGGAGGAGAATATCCCACAAGTAAGGATGACGCCGTGGACCGGACACACCGTTGGAGAAAGTAATTTATCAGGTAAACATAAATTCTGTTTTGTTAGCATGTATCTTCTTTTCTTTGTTTGTGTTTTCTTGTCTTTATTTATGGAGGGTTTGTACATTGTGTTGCAGAATCCAAATTCTCCCCGCAGATCCAAGTCAATAAAACACAAAAATGGTGAGTGACACTTACTGTGAAATCTGAGACGGATATTGTTCACCAGGTAATTGGAACATGCATGTTAAGACACACAAGGCTATGGTACATAGTTTCTCTCCTTCTGCTTAAAGGGACATTGTACTGTGATATTTTCTATGTGTTAATATGTTTCCGATTATCAGTTTTACATGCTGGAGTATTGTAAATTGCCTCAAACTAACACCTTTACTTTTATTTTGACATCTGAAATTGCTGGTTTTGCCTGTTGAAACCACCACTTTTACTGAAAATTTAAAAAAAGCAGTACTGACCATAGAAAAGCTACGTACATAGGAGGCTGCAGCAGAAATCAACCTCCCATGGGGGGGGGGGCGAGACCAACATATAGAAGGTTATTCCTGCAGCAGCTCTGGATGCAATATCGTCTGCACAGCTGCCTGCATGAGTACAATGTCCCTTTAATGAAACAGAAAATATATGGGACATTTATTGTTGCTTCTATGATGTGACGTAGGAAGATATGACATACTGCAGGGAGTTATGGAAACTAGTGCCTGTTTCATCTTTGTAGTTACACACCTAGTAGGCTGCCATGGTAAAATGCATAGTGACACACTGTCAGAGACCAACAAGTAGCTATGGGACAGTGAATCTGATGATTCTCCACTGGGTGTCAGATAGGGGGAGCTATTGGACATGCAGTCTGTTAATTACCCCCAGTCATGCTTAGATGATATGGAGTTGTAAGAGACATAATCGCTCCTGCAGAACAATAGCATATCATATATATGGGGGTATGATACTTGAAATCTGACAATTGCTTAAATAGTTACACAGGAGGTAGTACTGAAAAATTGGCTATTGGCTCTTATAACTGATTTTCTGCTTTTAGGAGAGATCTCCATGAATTCAGACCCATTCAAGGTATGAAGTGCACCTATTTTCTGTTATAGGACAAATAACCATTCTCTGCTTTTCTTATTTATTGCATAGAATCCATAATAAAGTATGTGCACAGTAAGATATAGTCGTTGACCACTCAATAAGAATGGGTTAAATACATGATGCCCTCTCTCCTGCCCACTACTTCCTGTGCAGTGCACGAATAAAAGGGACTAAATTGCCAACCAGCACTTTAGAATTTGGATATGCTTACTGGTTTATTAGAAGTTACTAATTAACGGCCATTGTTTAAGTGACACTACAAGTGGAATTCTAAAACAGTACAGCAGAGTATTATAGATTTTATACACATTTGCTATACATTTTCTTGCAGAAATACTTCTTGAAATAGTCACAGTTCTTTCTTTTGCATGATGTACCGAGTCCACGGATTCATCCTAACTTGTGGGATATTGTCCTTCCTGACAGGAAGTAGCAAAGAGAGCACCACAGCAGAGCTGTCTATATAGCTCCCCCCTTAACTCCACCCCCCAGTCATTCTCTTTGCTGGCTCTAAGCAGGAAGAGTGAAGAGAAGAGGTGTTAAACTGTTAGTTTTTATTTCATTTTCAATCAAGAGTTTATTTTTTAATGGTACCGGTATTGTACTATTTGCTCTCAGGCAGGACATAGATGAAGATTTCTCTTGTAAAGGTGTATCCAGTCCACGGGTTCATCCATTACTTGTGGGATATTCTCCTTCCCAACAGGAAGTTGCAAGAGGACACCCGCAGCAGAGCTGTCTATATAGCTTCTCCCCTAACTGCCACCCCCAGTCATTCTCTTGCAACTCTCGACAAGAAAGGAAGTATCAAGCGATATGTGGTGACTTAGTGTAGTTTTTACCTTCAATCAAGAGTTTATTTTTAAACGGTACCGGCGTTGTACTGTTTTACTCTCAGGCAGAAATTGGAAGAAGAATCTGCCTGGAGGTTGATGATCTTAGCAGTTTGTAACTAAGGTCCATTGCTGTTCTCACACATAGCTGAAGAGTATGGAAAGAAAACATCAGTTGGGGGGACGGTTTGCACATCACCTGCTTTGAGGTATGTTCAGTATATTTCTCCTGTTAAGTGTAGTCAGTCCACGGGTCATCCATTACTTATGGAATATATCTCTTCCTAACAGGAAACTGCAAGAGAATTACCCAGCAGAGCTGCTATATAGCTCCTCCCCTCACATATCATACTCAGTCATTCTCTTGCAGCCTAACTAAAAAGGAAGCTGTGAGAGATCTGTGGGTGGGATAGACCGGGTGTGCCTTTTACCCCTCCTCCCATATTTAGGAAAATGTTTCCTATTGACGCCACCACACGAGACTTATGGCAGAGGGTCCCTAAGGTGGAGGGAGCAGTTTCTACTTTAGCTAAGCGTACCACTATCCCGGTGGAGGATAGTTGTGCCTTTTCAGATCCAATGGATAAAAAATTAGAGGGTTACCTTAAGAAAATGTTTGTTCAACAAGGTTTTATTTTACAGCCCCTCGCATGCATTGCGCCTGTCACTGCTGCGGCAGCATTCTGGTTTGAGTCTCTGGAAGAGGCCATTCGCTCAGCTCCATTGGATGAAATAATCAACAAGCTTAAGACACTTAAGCTAGCTAACGCATTTGTTTCTGATGCCGTTGTGCATTTAACCAAACTTACGGCTAAGAACTCCGGATTCGCCATCCAAGCGCGCAGAGCGCTATGGCTTAAATCCTGGTCAGCTGACGTGACTTCTAAATCTAAATTGCTTAATATTCCTTTCAAAGGGCAGACCTTATTCGGGCCCGGCTTGAAAGAAATTATTGCTGACATTACGGGAGGTAAGGGCCATGCTCTACCTCAGGACAGGGCCAAATCAAAGGCCAAACAGTCTAATTTTCGTGCCTTTCGTAACTTCAAGGCAGGAGCAGCATCAACTTCCTCCGCTCCAAAACAGGAAGGAGCTGTTGCTCGTTACAGACAGGGCTGGAAAGTTAACCAGTCCTGGAACAGGGGCAAGCAGGCCAAGAAACCTGCTGCTGCCCCCAAGACAGCATGAAGAGAGGGCCCCCTATCCAGAAACGGATCTAGTGGGGGGCAGACTTTCTCTCTTCGCCCAGGCTTGGGCAAGAGATGTCCAGGATCCCTGGGCGTTGGAGATCATATCTCAGGGATATCTCCTGGACTTCAAAACTTCTCCTCCACGGGGGAGATTTCATCTTTCAAGGTTATCAGCAAACCAAATAAAGAAAGAGGCGTTTCTACGCTGTGTACAAGATCTCTTACTAATGGGGGTAATCCACCCAGTTCCGCAGACGGAACACGGGCAGGGATTCTATTCAAACCTATTTGTGGTTCCCAAGAAAGAGGGAACCTTCAGGCCAATCCTGGACTTAAAAATCCTAAACAAATTTCTAAGAGTTCCATCATTCAAAATGGAAACTATTCGAACCATCCTTCCCATGATCCAAGAGGGTCAGTACATGACCACAGTGGATCTAAAGGATGCCTACCTTCACATACCGATTCACAAGGACCATTACCGGTATCTGAGATTTGCCTTCCTAGACAGGCATTACCAGTTTGTAGCTCTTCCCTTCGGATTAGCTACGGCTCCAAGAATCTTTACAAAAATTCTAGGATCACTTCTGGCGGTACTAAGACCGCGAGGCATAGCGGTGACTCCGTACCTAGACGACATTCTGATACAAGCGTCAAGTTTTCAAACTGCCAAGTCTCATACAGAGATAGTTCTGGCATTTCTGAGGTCGCATGGGTGGAAGGTGAACGTGGAAAAGAGTTCTCTATTACCACTTACAAGAGTTCCCTTTCTAGGGACTCTTATAGATTCTGTAGAGATGAAAATTTACCTGACAGAGGCCAGGTTATTAAAACTTCTAAATGCTTGCCGTGTCCTTCACTCCATTCCACACCCGTCAGTAGCTCAGTGCATGGAAGTAATCGGCTTAATGGTAGCGGCAATGGACATAGTACCATTTGCGCGCCTGCATCTCAGACCGCTGCAATTGTGCATGCTAAGTCAGTGGAACGGGGATTACTCAGATTTGTCCCCCCTACTAAATCTGGATCAAGAGACCAGAGATTCTCTTCTATGGTGGCTTTCTCGGCCACATCTGTCCAAGGGGATGACCTTTCGCAGGCCAGATTGGACGATTGTAACAACAGACGCCAGCCTTCTAGGCTGGGGAGCAGTCTGGAATTCCCTGAAAGCTCAGGGATTATGGACTCAGGAGGAGAAACTCCTCCCAATAAATATTCTGGAGTTAAGAGCAATATTCAATGCTCTCCTAGCTTGGCCTCAGTTAGCAACTCTGAGGTTCATCAGATTTCAGTCGGACAACATCACGACTGTGGCTTACATCAACCATCAAGGGGGAACCAGAAGTTCCCTAGCGATGTTGGAAGTCTCAAAGATAATTCGCTGGGCAGAGTCTCACTCTTGCCACCTGTCAGCGATCTACATCCCAGGCGTGGAGAACTGGGAGGCGGATTTTCTAAGTCGCCAGACTTTTCATCCGGGGGAGTGGGAGCTTCATCCGGAGGTCTTTGCTCAACTGATTCGTCGTTGGGGCAAACCAGATCTGGATCTCATGGCGTCTCGTCAGAACGCCAAGCTTCCTTGTTACGGATCCAGGTCCAGGGACCCGGGAGCGGTGCTGATAGATGCTCTGACAGCCCCTTGGGTCTTCAACATGGCTTATGTGTTTCCACCATTCCCGATGCTTCCTCGTTTGATTGCCAAGATCAAACAGGAGAGAGCTTCAGTTATTCTGATAGCGCCTGCGTGGCCACGCAGGACCTGGTATGCAGACCTAGTGGACATGTCGTCCTGTCCACCGTGGTCTCTGCCTCTGATACAGGACCTTCTAATTCAGGGTCCTTTCAAACATCCAAATCTAATTTCTCTGAGACTGACTGCATGGAGATTGAACGCTTGATTCTATCAAAGCGTGGCTTCTCGGAGTCGGTTATTGATACCTTAATACAGGCTAGGAAGCCTGTTACCAGAAAAATTTACCATAAGATATGGCGTAAATATTTACATTGGTGCGAATCCAAGAGTTACTCATGGAGTAAGGTTAGGATTCCTAGGATATTGTCCTTTCTACAAGAGGGTTTAGAAAAGGGCTTATCTACTAGTTCGTTAAAGGGACAGATTTCTGCTCTGTCTATTCTTCTACACAAACGTCTGGCTGAAGTTCCAGACGTTCAGGCTTTCTGTCATGCTTTAACTAGGATTAAGCCTGTGTTTAAGTCTGTTGCTCCGCCGTGGAGCTTAAACTTAGTTCTTAATGTTCTTCAAGGCGTTCCATTTGAACCCCTTCATTCCATTGATATCAAGCTGTTATCTTGGAAAGTTCTGTTTTTGATGGCTATTTCCTCGGCTCGAAGAGTCTCTGAGTTATCTGCCTTACATTGTGATTCTCCTTATCTGATTTTTCATTCAGACAAGGTAGTCCTGCGTACTAAACCTGGGTTCTTACCTAAGGTAGTTACTAACAGGAATATCAATCAAGAGATTGTTGTTCCATCTCTGTGTCCTAACCCTTCTTCAAAGAAGGAACGACTTTTGCATAATCTGGACGTAGTCCGTGCCCTGAAATTCTATTTGCTGGCAACTAAGGATTTTCGTCAAACTTCTTCCCTGTTTGTCGTTTACTCTGGACAGAGGAGAGGTCAAAAGGCTTCGGCTACCTCTCTCTCTTTTTGGCTTCGTAGCATAATACGCTTAGCCTATGAGACTGCTGGACAGCAGCCTCCTGAAAGGATTACAGCTCATTCTACTAGAGCTGTGGCTTCCACCTGGGCCTTAAAAATGAGGCCTCTGTTGAACAGATTTGCAAGGCTGCGACTTGGTCTTCGCTTCACACTTTTTCAAAATTTTACAAATTTGACACTTTTGCTTCGTCGGAGGCTATTTTTGGGAGAAAGGTACTTCAGGCAGTGGTTCCTTCTGTTTAATGTTCCTGCCTTGTCCCTCCCTTCATCCGTGTACTTCAGCTTTGGTATTGGTATTCCATAAGTAATGGATGACCCGTGGACTGACTATACTTAACAGGAGAAAACCTAATTTATGCTTACCTGATAAATTCCTTTCTCCTGTAGTGTAGTCAGTCCACGGCCCGCCCTGTTTTTACGGCAGGTCTAAATTTTAATTAAACTCCAGTCACCACTGTACCCTATGGTTCCTCCTTTCTCCTCTGCTTTGGTCGAATGACTGAGTATGATATATGAGGGGAGGAGCTATATAGCAGCTCTGCTGGGTAATTCTCTTGCAGTTTCCTGTTAGGAAGAGATATATTCCATAAGTAATGGATGACCCGTGGACTGACTACACTACAGGAGAAAGGAATTTATCAGGTAAGCATAAATTATGTTTTTTTCTAGAGAGATGATAAGGTCTAGAAAATGCTGACAGTGCCTGGTATATTTGAGGTAAGCCTGATACAGTGATTTAACAACGACTGGGATCATGCTTACAAGATAAGGGTAATATTCATGTTAACTCTCATATTACTTAGTGTAAAAACGTTTGCATAACTTACAGAAAGAACGTTTTTTCTCTGAGGGTGATAAATCTTTATTTGGGGCCTAGTTTTCCACATGGCTTGTTAGATTACTCCTAGGAGTACTTTTTTAAGGCCCTCTGACATTGAGTGCGTGGTGGGAGGGGCCTATTTTCGCGCACTTTATATTCATTCAGACTGAGACATCCAGCTTCCCTAAAGGAGTCCTCTGGCATCTAGGACCACTATAGAGGGTTTTTTTCCTGCAAAAATCGTGTTTAAGGGCAGGTAGGAGCCACAGCAGAGCTGTGGCAGTGTGTTTGACTGTTTTTTAACGGTTTTACCGTTTTTCTAATCCGGTTTGGGGCCTAAGGGGTTAATCATCCATTTGCAAGTGGGTGCAATGCTGCTTTAGTCTCTTATACACACTGTAAAAATTTAGTAGAGTTTACTACTTTTTAACACTGTTTTGCAGTTTATGTGGTAGTTTTTTTCTCTTAAAGGCACAGTACTGTTTTTGTTTAATTGCTTTTTCAAATTTATTAAAGTGTTTTCCAAGCTTGCTGGTCTCATTACTAGTCTGTTAAACATGTCTGACATAGAGGAAACTCCTTGTTCATTATGTTTAGAAGCCATTGTGGAACCCCCTCTTAGAATGATAGATTCAGTAGAAAGATTAGATTTTTCTGACAGAGTTCAGGTTGTCAAAGTTTCTAACTTCCTGCCGTGCTCTTTATTCCACTTCTCAGCCATCAGTGGCTCAGTGTATGGAAGTAATCGGCTTAATGGTAGCGGCAATGGACATAGTTCCGTTTGCCCGCCTACATCTCAGACCACTGCAACTTTGCATGCTCAATCAGTGGAATGGGGATTACACAGATTTGTCCCCTCTGCTAAATCTGGATCAGGAGACCAGGGATTCTCTTCTCTGGTGGCTATCTCGGGTCCATCTGTCCAGGGAATGAGCTTCCGCAGGCCAGAATGGACTATAGTGACGACAGATGCCAGCCTTCTGGGCTGGGGAGCAGTCTGGAACTCCCTGAAGGCTCAGGGTTCGTGGACTCAGGAGGAAGCCCTCCTTCCGATAAACATTCTGGAACTAAGAGCAATATTCAATGCTCTTCAGGCTTGGCCTCAGCTAGCTGCGGTCAGGTTCATCAGATTTCAGTCGGACAACATCACGACTGTAGCCTATATCAACCATCAAGGGGGTACAAGGAGCCCCCTGGCGATGTTGGAGGTTTCAAAGATAATTCTATGGGCAGAGGTTCACTCTTGCCATCTCTCAGCTATCCATATCCCAGGAGTAGAGAACTGGGAGGCGGATTTCCTAAGTCGGCAGACTTTTCATCCGGGGGAGTGGGAGCTCCATCCGGAGGTATTTGCCCAGTTGATTCAACTATGGGGCAAACCAGAACTGGATCTCATGGCGTCTCGTCAGAACGCCAAGCTTCCTCGTTACAGGTCCAGGGATCCCAAGGCAGCGCTGATAGATGCTCTAGCAGCGCCCTGGTCCTTCAGCCTGGCTTATGTGTTTCCACCGTTTCCTCTGCTCCCTCGTCTGATTGCCAAGATCAAGCAGGAGGGAGCGTCTGTGATTTTGATAGCTCCTGCGTGGCCACGCAGGACTTGGTATGCAGATCTGGTGGACATGTCATCCTTTCCACCATGGACTCTGCCGCTGAGGCAGGACCTTCTACTTCAAGATCCTTTCAAACATCCAAATCTAATTTCTCTGCGTCTGACTGCTTGGAGATTGAACGCTTGATTCTATCAAAGCGTGGTTTTTCAGCGTCGGTCATTGATACCTTAATTCAGGCTCGAAAGCCTGTCACCAGGAAAATCTATCATAAGATATGGTGTAAATATCTTCATTGGTGTGAATCCAAGGGTTACTCATGGAGTAAAGTCAGGATTCTTAGAATCTTATCCTTTCTCCAAGAGGGATTGGAGAATGGATTGTCTGCTAGTTCCTTAAAGGGACAGATTTCTGCTCTGTCTATTCTTTTGCACAAACGTCTGGCTGAGGTTCCAGACGTTCAGGCGTTTTGTCAGGCTTTAGTTAGAATTAAGCCTGTGTTTAAACCTGTTGCTCCGCCATGGAGTTTAAATTTAGTAATTAAAGTTCTTCAAGGGGTTCCGTTTGAACCCTTGCATTCCATAGATATTAAACTTTTATCTTGGAAAGTTCTGTTCCTAGTAGCTATCTCCTCGGCTCGAAGAGTTTCGGAGTTATCTGCTTTACAGTGTGATTCCCCTTATCTGATTTTCCATGCAGATAAGGTAGTTTTGCATACCAAACCTGGGTTTCTTCCTAAGGTAGTATCTTATTAGAACATCAATCAGGAGATTGTTGTTCCTTCATTATGTCCTAATCCTTCCTCAAAGAAGGAACGTCTTTTACACAATCTTGATGTGGTTCGTGCTTTAAAGTTTTATTTACAAGCTACGAAGGATTTTCATCAAACATCTGCTTTGTTTGTTGTCTACTCTGGACAGAGGAGAGGCCAAAAGGCTTCGGCAACTTCTTTCTTTTTGGCTGAGAAGCATAATCCGCTTAGCTTATTGAGACTGCTGGCCAGCAGCCTCCTGAAAGAATTACAGCTCATTCCACTAGAGCGGTGGCTTCCACATGGGCTTTTAAAAATGAGGCCTCTGTTGAGCAGATTTGTAAGGCGGCGACTTGGTCTTCGCTTCACACTTTTTCTAAATTCTACAAATTCGATACTATTGCTTCTTCAGAGGCTATTTTTGGGAGAAAGGTCTTACAGGCAGTGGTGCCTTCCGTTTAAGTTCCTGCCTTGTCCCTCCCTTCATCCGTGTCCTAAAGCTTTGGTATTGGTATCCCACAAGTAATGGATGAACCCGTGGACTGGATACACCTTTATACAAGAGAAAACACAATTTATGCTTACCTGATAAATTTATTTCTCTTGTGGTGTATCCAGTCCACGGCCCGCCCTGTCATTTTAAGGCAGGTGTTTTTTATTTTTAAACTACAGTCACCACTGCACCCTATAGTTTCTCCTTTTTTCTTGCTTGTCTTCAGTCGAATGACTGGGGGTGGCAGTTAGAGGAGGAGCTATATAGACAGCTCTGCTGTGGGTGTCCTCTTGCAACTTCCTGTTGGGAAGGAGAATATCCCACAAGTAATGGATGAACCCATGGACTGGATACACCACAAGAGAAATACATTTATCAGGTAAGCATACATTTTGTTTTCTGCCTGGAGGATGATGATCTTAGCATTTGTAACTAAGGTCCACTGCTGTTCCCATATGAGCTGAGGAGTACAGGAAAACTTCAGTGTGAGGAACGGTTCTTGCTATACAGCAATGAGGTATGTTCAGTCATTTTTCTGCAGAGACTGTGTTAACTCAGAAAGGCTGACAGTATCCCCATTAGGGGAAGGGTAAGCAGTAATCCTAGTATGAAAGAGGTTTTACTAGCTTGCATAAAGGTCTAAAACTTTTTTTGGCCACTCAGTTTGTTTATATGAAATTGGTACAAACATTTGTGTGTTCTGGGAATAACGTTTAGGTTTATGGGACGTTTGCTTGAGGGGTCATTTGGCTTATTTTGGGTTTGTTATAACCTACATGGTTTTCAAACTAAGTTTGTTAGATTTGAGTAGGCCCCAGTAACATCGAGTGAGGTGGGCGGGGCCTATTTTCGCACCTCAGTTGCGCATTGTTATACAGACAAGCAGCAAGCAACTTCTCCTGAGGTCCTGATGATCTTCTGAGGGCCTATTCGAAGCTTTAACCCCATATTATCGTTCCTAAGAGCAGGTAGGGCCACAGCAGAGCTGTGGCAAGGTGCTTATAGGGGTGTTTAACAGGTTTTACACATTTTTCAATCCGGTTTTGTCATTTGGGGATTTATTGCTTATTAACTTGTGGGCACACCAGAGTTGGATCTGATGGCGTCTCGTCAGAATGCCAAACTTCCTTGTTACGGCTACAGGTCAAGGGATCCTCAGGCTGTACTGATAGATGCTCTAGCAGTACCCTGGTCGTTCAACCTGGCTTATGTGTTTCCACCTTTCCCTCTCCTTCCACGTCTGATTGCCAGAATCAAACAGGAGAGAGCGTCTGTGATTTTGATAGCGCCTGCGTGGCCACGCAGGACTTGGTATGCAGACCTGGTGGACATGTCATCCCTTCCACCATGGTCTCTGCCATTGAGACAGGACCTTCTGATTTAAGGTCCATTCAAGCATCCAAATCTAATTTCTCTGCAACTGACTGCTTGGAGATTGAACGCTTGATTCTATCAAAGCGGGGTTTCTCTGAGTCAGTCATAAATACCTTGATTCAGGCTCGAAAGCCTGTTACCAGGAAAATTTATCATAAGATATGCCGTAAATATCTTTTTTTGGTGCGAATCCAAAGGCTTCTCCTGGAGTAAAATAAGGATTCCTGGGATTTTGTCTTTTCTCCAAGACGGTTTGAAGAAAGGATTATCAGCTAGTTCCCTAAAGGGACAGATATCTGCTCTGTCTATTTTGTTGCACAAGCGTCTGGCAGATGTTCCAGACATTCGGGCTTTTTGTCAGGCTTTAGTTAGAATTAAGCCTGTGTTTAAACCTATTGCTCCGCCATGAGTCTAAATTTAGTTCTTAGAGTTCTTCAGGGGGTTCCGTTTGAACCCATGCATTCCATAGATATTAAGCTTTTATCTTGGAAAATTTTGTTCCTAGTTGCTATCTCTTCAGCTCGAAGAGTTTCTGAACTATCTGCATTACAATGTGACTCACCTTATCTGGTGTTCCATGCTGATAAGGTGGTTTTGCGTACCAAGCCTGGGTTCCTACCTAAGGTTGTTACTAACAGGAATATCAATCAAGAAATTGTTGTTCCTTCTCTGTGTCCTAATCATTCTTGTAAGAAGGAACGTCTGTTGCACAACTTGGATGTGGCTTGTGCTTTGAAATTTTATTTGCAGGCAACCAAAGATTTTCGTCAAACATCTTCTTTGTTTGTTGTCTATTCTGGAAAGCGTAGGGATCAAAAGGCTATGGCGACTTCTCTTTCCTTTTGGCTGAAAAGCATTATCCGTTTGGCTTATGAGACTGCTGGAAAGCAGCCTCCTGAAAGGATTACAGCTCATTCTACTAGAGTGGTAGCTTCCACGTGGGCTTTTAAAAATGATGCTTCTGTTGAACAGATTTGTAAGGCTGCGACTTGGTCTTCGCTTCATACCTTTTCCAAATTTTCCAAATTTGATACTTTTGCTTCTTCGGAGGCTATATTTGGGGGAGAGGTTTTGCAAGCAGTGGTGCCTTCCGTTTAGGTTCCTGTCTTGTCCCTCCCTTCATCCGTGTCCTAAAGCTTTGGTATTGGTATCCCACAAGTTAGGATGAATCCGTGGACTCTGTACATCATGCAAAAGAAAACAAAATTTATGCTTGCCTGATAAATTTATTTCTTTTGCGATGTACCGAGCCCACGGCCCGCCCTGTCTATTCAAGAAAGACAGTATTTTTTTTATGTAAACTTCAGTCACCTCTGCACCTTATAGTTTCTCCTTTTCTCCAACATTGGTGTGTCCGGTCCACGGCGTCATCCATTACTTGTGGGAAATATTCTCCCCCACAGGGAAAGGCAAGGAGAGCACACAGCAAGAGCTGTCCATATAGCTCCCCCTCTGGCTCCTCCCCCCAGTCATTCTCCTTGCCGCTCTGAACAAGTAGCATCTCCACGGGGATGGTGAGAAGTTTGTGGTGTTAGTTGTAGTTTTTTTTATTCTTCTATCAAGATTAAAATTCCAAAGATTCTCTCCTTTCTCCAAGAAGGTTTGGATAAAGGGTTGTCAGCTAGTTCTCTAAAAGGACAGATTTCCGCTTTATCTGTCTTGTTACACAAGCGATTGGCAGCTGTGCCAGATGTACAATCTTTTGTTCAGGCTTTGGTTAGAATCAAGCCTGTTTTCAGACCCATGACTCCTCCTTGGAGTCTAAATTTCTTCTGTTAAGTGTGATCAGTCCACGGGTCATCATTACTTGTGGGATATTAACTGCTCCCCTACAGGAAGTGCAAGAGGATTCACCCAGCAGAGTTGCTATATAGCTCCTCCCCTCTACGTCACCTCCAGTCATTCTCTTGCACCCAACGACTAGATAGGATGTGTGAGAGGACTATGGTGATATATTTAGTTTTTATATCTTCAATCAAAAGTTTGTTATTTTATAATAGCACCGGAGTGTGTTATTCCTTCTCTGGTAGAATTTGAAGAAGAATCTACCTGAGTTTTTCTATGATTTTAGCCGGAGTAGTTAAGATCATATTGCTGTTTCTCGGCCATCTGAGGAGAGGTAAACTTCAGATCAGGGGACAGCAGGCAGATTAATCTGCAAAGAGGTATGTAGCAGTTTATTATTTTCTGACATGGAATTGATGAGAAAATCCTGCCATACCGTTATAATGTAAACTCAGCCTTGAATGCAGTAGATGTAGCTGATATCAGGCTGTCATGTATGTATATTTTACACTTCAGTTTTCTGGGAAATGGTACTTCTCTGGCTTTTAAACTGTATACATAGACTTAACCTATTTTGCAGGGACTTGCAATAGGTTTTAAATGACAATTAATTATTGAGGTAAAACGTTTTTTTGCTGGCATGTAAAAACGTTTTTTTCTCTGAGGTACTGGGTGAAAAAATGTTTTGGGCACTTTTTTTCCACTTGGCAATAGTTTTGTTTTAAATTAGAGCAGTTCACTGATCCCTCTCACTGTTATGTGTGTGGGGGAGGGGCCATTTTTGGCGCTTTTACTATGCATCAGAAAAACTCAGTCAGAGGTTCATTTTCTTCCTGCATGATCCGGTTCATCTCTACAGAGTTCAGGGATCTCAAGAGTCTTTTTTGAGGGAAGTAATCATTACAGCAGAGCTGTGCTGATTGTATTGACTGTGATATAAAAAACGTTTATTTGTGTATTTTTTTCTGCTGCCTGGGTTAGTTATCATTTGCTGAGGGGAACAATCCTTGCTAAAACTGTATATTCTGACAAAGATTGATGCTATAACTTAATTATTTTATCTGTTATAATATTTTCTGTGCTTCTTAAAGGCACAGTTCGTTTTCATATTATTTGTAAATTACTTTGAAAAGTATTTCCAAGTTGCTGTTTATTTGCTAGTGTGTTAAACATGTCTGATTCAGAGGAATATCTCTGTGCTATATGTGTTAATGCCAAAGTGGAGCCCAATAGAAATTTATGTACTAAATGTATTGATGCTACTTTAAAAAATAGTCAATCTGTACAAATTGAACATATTTCACCAAACAACGAGGGGAGAGTTATGCCGACTAACTCGCCTCACGTGTCAGTACCTGCATCTCCCGCTCAGGAGGTGCATGATATTGTAGCGCCGAGTGCATCTGGGCGGCCATTACAAATCACATTACAAGATATGGCTACTGTTATGACTGAAGTTTTGGCTAAACTACCAGAACTAAGAGGTAAACGTGATCACTCTGGGATGAGAACAGAGTGCGCTGATAATGCAAGGGCCATGTCTGATACTGCGTCACAGTTTGCAGAACGTGAAGACGGAGAGCTTCATTCTGTGGGTGACGGTTCTGATCCAAATAAACTGGACTCAGACATTTCAAATTTTAAATTTAAGCTTGAGAACCTCCGTGTGTTACTAGGGGAGGTATTAGCGGCTCTGAATGATTGTAACACAGTTGCAATCCCAGAAAAAATGTGTAGGTTGGATAAATATTTTGCGGTACCGACGAGTACTGACGTTTTTCCTATACCTAAGAGACTTACTGACATTGTTACTAAGGAGTGGGATAGACCCGGTGTGCCTTTCTCACCCCCTCCTATATTCAGAAAAATGTTTCCAATAGACGCCGCCACACGGGACTTATGGCAAATGGTCCCTAAGGTGGAGGGAGCAGTTTCTACTTTAGCTAAGCGTACCACTATCCCAGTGGAGGATAGCTGTGCTTTTTCAGATCCAATGGATAAAAAATTAGAGGGTTACCTTAAGAAAATGTTTGTTCAACAAGGGTTTATATTGCAACCTCTTGCATGTATTGCGCCTGTCACGGCTGCAGCAGCATTTTGGTTTGAGTCTCTGGAAGAGACACTTCAATCATCCACACTAGATGACATCACACACAAACTTAAATTCCTTAAGTTAGCTAATTCATTTATTTCAGATGCCGTAGTACATTTAACTAAACTTGCGGCTAAAAATTCAGGATTCGCCATTCAGGCACGCAGAGCTCTGTGGCTAAAATCCTGGTCAGCTGATGTTACGTCTAAATCTAAATTGCTTAATATTCCTTTCAAAGGGCAGACCTTATTCGGGCCCGGCTTGAAAGAGATTATTGATGACATTACAGGAGGTAAAGGTCATGCCCTGCCTCAGGACAAGGCCAAAGCCAAGGCTAGACAGTCCAATTTTCGTTCCTTTCGTAATTTCAAAGCAGGAGCAGCATCAACTTCCTCTGCACCAAAACAGGAAGGAGCTGTTGCTCGCTACAGACAAGGCTGGAAACCTAACCAGTCCTGGAACAGGGGCAAACAGGCCAGAAAACCTGCTGCTGCCCCTAAGACAGCATGAATTGAGGGCCCCCGATCCGGGACCGGATCTAGTGGGGGGCAGACTTTCCCTCTTCGCCCAGGCTTGGGCAAGAGATGTTCAGGATCCCTGGGCGTTAGAGATCATATCTCAGGGATACCTTCTGGACTTCAAATCCTCTCCCCCAAGAGGGAGATTTCATCTGTCAAGGTTGTCAACAAACCTAACAAAGAAGGAAGCGTTTATACGCTGCGTACAAGATCTTTTATTAATGGGAGTGATCCATCCAGTTCCGCGGTTGGAACAAGGACAAGGGTTTTACTCAAATCTGTTTGTAGTTCCCAAAAAAGAGGGAACCTTCAGGCCAATCTTGGATTTAAAGATCCTAAACAAATTCCTAAGAGTTCCATCGTTCAAGATGGAAACTATTCTAACAATTTTGCCCATGATCCAAGAGGGTCAGTACTTGACCACAGTGGATTTAAAGGATGCTTACCTTCACATACCGATTCACAGAAGTCATTACCGGTATCTAAGGTTTGCCTTTTTAGACAGGCATTACCAGTTTGTAGCTCTTCCATTCGGACTGGCTACGGCTCCAAGAATCTTCACAAAGGTTCTGGGCACTCTTCTGGCGGTACTAAGACCGCGAGGAATTTCAGTAGCTCCGTACTTAGACGACATACTGATACAAGCTTCAAGCTTTCAAACTGCCAAATCTCATACAGAGATAGTACTGGCATTTCTAAGGTCGCATGGATGGAAAGTGAACGAAGAGAAAAGTTCTCTCTTTCCACTCACAAGAGTTCCCTTCCTGGGGACTCTGATAGATTCTGTAGAAATGAAGATTTACCTGACAGAGGACAGGTTAACAAAACTTCAAAATGCATGCCGTGTCCTTCATGCCATTCAAGAGACCAGAAATTCTCTTCTATGGTGGCTTTATCGGCCACATCTGTCCAGGGGAATGCCATTCAGCAGGCCAGACTGGTCAATTGTAACAACAGACGCCAGCCTACTAGGTTGGGGCGCTGTCTGGAATTCTCTGAAGGCTCAGGGACTATGGAATCAGGAGGAGAGTCTTCTTCCAATAAACATTCTGGAATTGAGAGCAGTCCTCAATGCTCTTCTGGCTTGGCCCCAGTTAGCAACTCGGGGGTTCATCAGGTTCCAGTCGGACAACATCACGACTGTAGCTTATATCAACCATCACGGAGGGACAAGAAGCTCCCTAGCAATGATGGAAGTATCGAAGATAATTCGCTGGGCAGAGTCTCACTCTTGCCACCTGTCTGCAATCCACATCCCGGGAGTGGAGAACTGGGAGGCGGATTTCTTAAGTCGTCAGACTTTTCATCCGGGGGAGTGGGAACTTCATCCAGAGGTCTTTGCCCAAATACTTCGACGTTGGGGCAAACCAGAGATAGATCTCATGGCGTCTCGACAGAACGCCAAGCTTCCGCGCTACGGGTCCAGATCCAGGGATCCGGGAGCGGTCCTGATAGATGCCTTGACAGCACCATGGACCTTCAGGATGGCTTATGTGTTTCCACCTTTCCCGATGCTTCCTCGATTGATTGCCAGAATCAAACAGGAGAAAGCATCAGTGATTCTAATAGCGCCTGCATGGCCACGCAGGACTTGGTATACAGATCTGGTGGACATGTCATTCTGTCCACCTTGGTCGTTACCTCTGAAACAGGACCTTCTGATTCAGGGTCCTTTCAAACATCAAAATCTAACTTCTCTGAAGCTGACTGCTTGGAAATTGAACGCTTGATCTTATCAAAGCGTGGTTTTTCTGAGTCAGTTATTGATACCTTAATACAGGCTAGGAAGCCTGTTACCAGAAAGATTTACCATAAAATATGGCGTAAATACCTATATTGGTGCGAATCCAAAGGTTACTCTTGGAGTAAGGTTAGGATTCCTAGGATATTGTCTTTTCTACAAGAAGGTTTAGAAAAGGGTTTATCTGCTAGTTCCTTAAAGGGACAGAGATCAGCTCTGTCCATTCTGTTACACAAGCGTCTGTCAGAAGTTCCAGACGTTCAGGCTTTTTTGTCAGGCTTTGGCCAGGATTAAACCTGTGTTTAAAGCTGTGGCTCCACCATGGAGTTTAAACCTTGTTCTTAACGTTTTACAGGGTGTTCCGTTTGAACCCCTTCATTCCATTGATATAAAGTTGTTATCTTGGAAAGTTCTATTTTTAATGGCTATTTCCTCGGCTCGAAGAGTCTCTGAGTTATCAGCCTTACATTGTGATTCTCCTTATTTGATTTTTCACTCGGATAAGGTAGTTCTGCGTACTAAGCCTGGGTTCTTACCTAAGGTAGTCACTAACAGGAATATCAATCAGGAGATTGTTGTTCCATCCTTGTGCCCAAATCCTTCTTCGAGGAAGGAACGTCTTTTGCACAATCTGGATGTAGTTCGTGCCCTTAAATTTTATTTACAGGCAACTAAAGATTTTCGACAAACGTCTTCCCTGTTTGTCGTTTACTCTGGTCAGAGGAGAGGTCAAAAAGCTTCTGCTACCTCTCTCTCTTTTTGGCTTCGTAGCATAATTCGTTTAGCTTATGAGACTGCTGGACAGCAGCCTCCTGAAAGAGTTACAGCTCATTCCACTAGAGCTGTGGCTTCCACTTGGGCCTTTAAGAATGAGGCCTCTGTTGAACAGATTTGCAAGGCTGCAACTTGGTCTTCGCTTCATACTTTTTCCAAATTTTACAAATTTGACACTTTTGCTTCCTCGGAGGCTATTTTTGGGAGAAAGGTTCTTCAGGCAGTGGTTCCTTCTGTATAAAGAGCCTGCCTATCCCTCCCGTCATCCGTGTACTTTTGCTTTGGTATTGGTATCCCACAAGTAATGATGACCCGTGGACTGATCACACTTAACAGAAGAAAACATAATTTCTCCAACATAGGTGTGTCCGGTCCACGGCGTCATCCTTACTTGTGGGATATTCTCTTCCCCAACAGGAAATGGCAAAGAGCCCAGCAAAGCTGGTCACATGATCCCTCCTAGGCTCCGCCTACCCCAGTCATTCTCTTTGCCGTTGTACAGGCAACATCTCCACGGAGATGGCTTAGAGTTTTTTAGTGTTTAACTGTAGTTTTTCATTATTCAATCAAGAGTTTGTTATTTTCAAATAGTGCTGGTACGTACTATTTACTCAGAAACAGAAAAGAGATGAAGAATTCTGTTTGTATGAGGAAAATGATTTTAGCAACCGTAACTAAAATCCATGGCTGTTCCACACAGGACTGTTGAGAGCAATTAACTTCAGTTGGGGGAACAGTTTGCAGTCCCTTGCTGCTTGAGGTATGACACATTCTAACAAGACGATGTAATGCTGGAAGCTGTCATTTTCCCTATGGGATCCGGTAAGCCATGTTTATTACGATTGTAAATAAGGGCTTCATAAGGGCTTATTTAAACTGTAGACTTTTTCTGGGCTAAATCGATTGATTATTAACACATATTTAGCCTTGAGGAATCATTTTATCTGGGTATTTTGATATAATAATATCGGCAGGCACTGTTTTAGACACCTTATTCTTTAGGGGCTTTCCCAAAGCATAGGCAGAGTCTCATTTTCGCGCCGGTGTTGCGCACTTGTTTTTGAGAGGCATGGCATGCAGTCGCATGTGAGAGGAGCTCTGATACTTATAAAAGACTTCTGAAGGCGTCATTTGGTATCGTATTCCCCTTTGGGTTTGGTTGGGTCTCAGCAAAGCAGATACCAGGGACTGTAAAGGGGTTTAAAGCTTAAAACGGCTCCGGTTCCGTTATTTTAAGGGTTAAAGCTTCCAAAATTGGTGTGCAATATTTTCAAGGCTTTAAGACGCTGTGGTGAAAATTTGGTGAATTTTGAACAATTCCTTCATGTTTTTTCGCAAACATTACCAGTTCGTGGCGCTTCCTTTCGGATTAGCCACTGCTCCAAGGATTTTCACAAAGGTACTAGGGTCCCTTCTAGCGGTGCTAAGACCAAGGGGCATTGCAGTAGTACCTTACCTGGACGACATTTTGATTCAAGCGTCGTCCCTTCCTCAAGCAAAGGCTCACACGGACATTGTCCTGGCCTTTCTCAGATCTCACGGCTGGAAAGTGAACGTGGAAAAGAGTTCTCTATCCCCGTCAACAAGGGTTCCCTTCTTGGGAACAATTATAGACTCCTTACAAATGAGGATCTTTCTAACAGAAGCCAGAAAAACAAAGCTTCTGGACTCTTGTCGGATACTTCATTCCGTTCCTCTTCCTTCCATAGCTCAGTGCATGGAAGTGATCGGGTTGATGGTGGCGGCGATGGACATAGTTCCTTTTGCGCGCATTCATCTAAGACCATTACAACTGTGCATGCTCAGTCAGTGGAATGGGGACTATACAGACTTGTCTCCGAAGATACAAGTAAATCAGAGGACCAGAGACTCACTCCGTTGGTGGCTGTCCCTGGACAATCTGTCTCAAGGGATGATGTTCCACAGACCAGAGTGGGTCATTGTCACGACCGACGCCAGTCTGATAGGCTGGGGCGCGGTCTGGGGATCCCTGAAAGCTCAGGGTCTTTGGTCTCGGGAAGAATCTCTTCTACCGATAAATATTCTGGAACTGAGAGCGATATTCAATGCTCTCCAGGCCTGGCCCCAGCTTGCGAGGACCAGGTTCATACGGTTTCAATCAGACAACATGACGACTGTTGCGTACATCAACCATCAGGGGGGAACAAGGAGTTCCCTAGCGATGGAAGAAGTAACCAAAATTATTCTTTGGGCGGAGTCTCACTCCTGCCACCTGTCTGCTATCCACATCCCAGGAGTGGAAAATTGGGAAGCGGATTTTCTGAGTCGTCAGACATTGCATCCGGGGGAGTGGGAACTCCATCCGGAAATCTTTGCCCAAGTCACTCACCTGTGGGGCATTCCAGACATGGATCTGATGGCCTCTCGTCAGAACTTCAAAGTTCCTTGCTACGGGGCCAGATCCAGGGATCCCAAGGCGGCTCTAGTGGATGCACTAGTAGCACCTTGGACCTTCAATCTAGCTTATGTGTTCCCGCCATTTCCTCTCATTCCCAGGCTGATAGCCAGGATCAAGCAGGAGAGGGCGTCGGTGATCTTGATAGCTCCTGCGTGGCCACGCAGGACTTGGTATGCAGATCTGGTGAATATGTCATCGGCTCCACCTTGGAAGCTACCTTTGAGACGAGACCTTCTTGTTCAGGGTCCGTTCGAACATCCGAATCTGGTTTCACTCCAGCTGACTGCTTGGAGATTGAACGCTTGATTTTATCGAAGCGAGGATTCTCAGATTCTGTGATCGATACTCTTGTTCAGGCCAGAAAGCCTGTGACTAGAAAGATTTACCACAAAATTTGGAAAAAATATATCTGTTGGTGTGAATCTAAAGGATTCCCTTGGGACAAGGTTAAGATTCCTAGGATTCTATCCTTCCTTCAAGAAGGATTGGAAAAAGGATTATCTGCAAGTTCCCTGAAGGGACAGATTTCTGCCTTGTCGGTATTACTTCACAAAAAGCTGGCAGCTGTGCCAGATGTTCAAGCCTTTGTTCAGGCTCTGGTTAGAATCAAGCCTGTTTACAAACCTTTGACTCCTCCTTGGAGTCTCAATTTAGTTCTTTCAGTTCTTCAGGGGGTTCCGTTTGAACCCTTACATTCCGTTGATATTAAGTTATTATCTTGGAAAGTTTTGTTTTTAGTTGCGATTTCTTCTGCTAGAAGAGTCTCAGAATTATCTGCTCTGCAGTGTTCTCCTCCTTATCTGGTGTTCCATGCAGATAAGGTGGTTTTACGTACTAAACCTGGTTTTCTTCCAAAAGTTGTTTCTAACAAAAACATTAACCAGGAGATTATCGTACCTTCTCTGTGTCCAAAACCAGTTTCAAAGAAGGAACGTTTGTTGCACAATTTGGATGTTGTTCGCGCTCTAAAATTCTATTTAGATGCTACAAAGGATTTTAGACAAACATCTTCCTTGTTTGTTGTTTATTCAGGTAAAAGGAGAGGTCAAAAAGCAACTTCTACCTCTCTCTCTTTTTGGATTAAAAGCATCATCAGATTGGCTTACGAGACTGCCGGACGGCAGCCTCCCGAAAGAATCACAGCTCATTCCACTAGGGCTGTGGCTTCCACATGGGCCTTCAAGAACGAGGCTTCTGTTGATCAGATATGTAGGGCAGCGACTTGGTCTTCACTGCACACTTTTACCAAATTTTACAAGTTTGATACTTTTGCTTCTTCTGAGGCTATTTTTGGGAGAAAGGTTTTGCAAGCCGTGGTGCCTTCCATTTAGGTGACCTGATTTGCTCCCTCCCTTCATCCGTGTCCTAAAGCTTTGGTATTGGTTCCCACAAGTAAGGATGACGCCGTGGACCGGACACACCTATGTTGGAGAAAACAGAATTTATGTTTACCTGATAAATTTCTTTCTCCAACGGTGTGTCCGGTCCACGGCCCGCCCTGGTTTTTTTAATCAGGTCTGATATTTTATTTTCTTTAACTACAGTCACCACGGTACCATATGGTTTCTCCTATGCAAATATTCCTCCTTAACGTCGGTCGAATGACTGGGGTAGGCGGAGCCTAGGAGGGATCATGTGACCAGCTTTGCTGGGCTCTTTGCCATTTCCTGTTGGGGAAGAGAATATCCCACAAGTAAGGATGACGCCGTGGACCGGACACACCGTTGGAGAAAGAAATTTATCAGGTAAACATAAATTCTGTTTTATGCTTACCTGATAAATTCCTTTCTTCTGTAGTGTGATCAGTCCACGGCCCGCCCTGTTTTTTAAGGCAGGTAAATATTTTTTAAATTATACTCCAGTCACCACTACACCCTTGGCTTCTCCTTTCTCGTTGGTCCTTGGTCGAATGACTGGAGGTGACGTAGAGGGGAGGAGCTATATAGCAACTCTGCTGGGTGAATCCTCTTGCACTTCCTGTAGGGGAGCAGTTAATATCCCACAAGTAATGATGACCCGTGGACTGATCACACTACAGAAGAAAGGAATTTATCAGGTAAGCATAAATTATATTTTAGTTCTTTCAGTTCTTCAAGGGGTTCCGTTTGAACCTTTACATTCCATAGATATTAAGTTATTATCTTGGAAAGTTCTGTTTTTGGTTGCTATTTCTTCTGCTAGAAGAGTTTCTGAATTATCTGCTTTGCAATGTAATCCACCCTATCTGGTTTTCCATTCAGATAAGGTTGTTTTGCGTACTAAGCCTGGTTTTCTTCCAAAAGTTGTTTCCAACAAGAATATTTTTTAAACAAATTTTTATTGAGGTTCTTTACCAAACAAACAAGTATTGCTTTTCCATACATAGTAAAAAGGAAAATAAGTTGTTACAGAGTAAGCTGCCAAAACAAGGTCACATAGTTAAATGACAGATTACCTATTAGATATAAACAATAAACTCTGTTCAAACATTAAACCTGCAGCAAGATATAAGCAGCCATATAGAGACCGCCAAGATATAGTAGTACAATATAGGGCAGGTAAGCAGCGATGTTAGGGCCACTCATGGACCCCTAATGAAGAACCTCTATTTTATGTTTTTAAAGCTATAATTGGGAAATATTGTAAATAACCAGGTAAATATCAAATATAAATTGAATAATGGTATAAGAGCTGCTTAGAGATATATAACAACAAGGTAAACTTCAGTGTAAGCTCAGTTTTTATATAAGAATTGCTTAGGAAAACATTATTTGTGAAGAGTACATATATAAACTTGCTGTGTAAATAGTATGGTAGTATGTTAGAGAATTTCATAGGTGAGACAAGCCATATAGATAGCCCTCCAACATTAGGAGGTACATTATAGGGGGAGTGGGGGGGGGGGGTGGTAGGTTAGCTAAGAGAAACCACTTTTTTAATTCTCTTGAGGCTAGGAGACAAAATAGATATTAGGAGTGGAGTATATGCTCAGTATGGAGGTACATTATAATATATTTGGGAGGAGGAGATTATTGAAGCATAGTAGATAGCTTATAGGCAAATTATATATTGGATAAGTACTGTACTTGCAGCGTGTGTAACTAGGACTAAATATAATGACGAGAAATTGTACTGTTTAAAGCTATTGCAGGTCCAGCCTGCGATGAAAAAACAGGGCATCCTGGGGTATTGAAAATTCACCTGTGAGGTAGACCTTAGTAAGCCATGTAATTACAGCCCTCCCATATTCACCCGCAGATAAATTTAATATTGAGATCTCAAACATCTGTCCATCTTATACACCAGTTATAAATAGAATACTGAGAACGAGTGCACAGTTTTAGAGTAAGGCAAGGATAAAAACAGAGCTTATGTGCAACAATTTGCATTATGGTGTAACACTATGCTATGAAGCTATATTTTTATAACAAGAAGGTATCTCGCCTCCCCGGCCGCTGGCAGCAAGTTATGAAGTAGGCAAGTTCTCTCAAAACTCTAAGCAGGTACATACAATATAAGAATGTTGAGATACTGATTACCTATGGAGGTGATAATCTAGTTCTATGGAAAATGAACACAGGAGTGAATAGGGATAATCTAACATTTAATTGCTAGTCATAACCTCATGGGCTTAAAAAAGCTGTGAACATCTTGGCCAAAAGGCTAAACTATGTGGGAGAAACACTGAGCCCTGAGGTGGGAAAATCTTCTCATCCTTATCTGTCATTAATGTTTATAAGTATTATTTGCCTCCTCTAAGTGGATTTAGCAGATAAATATTATACCAGAGCATAATGCATCCATACACTGCAGCAGCGTCTCAAATATATAAACAAACTGTTAGGTGGTACGTTTATGTCTGGGTGTGCTAGCTACATAAAACTCTAAACATGCAAGAAGCCCAGGTTCATAACATTGCTTGGGATAAATAAATACTTTTTACGTGCCACAAAAAAACTTAGCTGATTAATATTATAACAAGATATAGCGTAACAGAGAAATGCAGTAATAACTAAGATACATGAGTAAACTGCTTGGTATTATGAAGAGCATGATAGATTGAATGATAAATAGGCATATGCAACTTGCAGCTACAGCAGTCCACAACGATGTTATGAAAAACACATCAGAGCCAGAGTCTATCAGTCCCAAAAAAAAAAAAAAAAAAAAACCGAGTAAGGGAGCAAGGTCATCTATTGCAGGTTTATCCGATGCCTCTGGGGATCAGAGATTGGGCCACAGCAGTTAAGGAGAGCTGCGCGTGTCTGCCCAGTAATGAGACAATGATCAGTGGAGTGAGGTGAAAGCTAGCCCATCCTATAACATCCGCAAACCTAACCACTGGCGACAGGTTCCAGGGGTAAGAACTAGGCTCCATGAGAAATGCGTGTCGCCGTGTTGCGCTAATGTGCTCTGGCTTACCGAGCTTCAGATAGGAGGTGCACGCATCACCTGAAGATGTTGGATATCCTGCCTTGGGTGAGTTGTCCGTGGTGTTTCTGGGTAGGTGTGCCACTATACACACACTCTCCGCTTCTATATCTTCATATAATGAGGAGCACCGTGGTCTCAAGCTGTCATCCCCACGAGGGGCAACTATATAGAAGGGTGTGCAGGCCGCATGGTCCTCATGCTTGTCGTCTGTTTGTTGGGGCCCCAGAATGGTTGGGTGCTCAAACATACTGCAGCACCTAGTCAGAAAGATGCGGATCTCTTCTATAATCTGCTCCGCGGTCTGCATGGCTGTAGGTAGAGGAAGGCTCAGGGTTTTAGTAGGATGTTGCGATGGTGGTCCCAAGATGGCCGATTACAGGCCCACTTGTCAGCACTAAGCACTTCAGAAACGTGTATTACCGTGAAAATGGTAAAGTTTTCTCCAAGATTAGATGTATGCGTTGTGAAGCTGAGCAGGCTATATTATAATATAAATAATTGAGCTGAAACAGTCTTTGGAATCGATTATTCTATGTTTTGTAGCAGGAGCTGCTGAAATGTGCGACTGCTCTGCTTCCAAGTTGGCTCCGCCCCCCTCCAACAAGAATATTAACCAGGAAATAGTTGTTCCTTCTCTGTGTCTGAATCCAGTTTCAAAGAAGGAACGTTTATTACACAATTTAGATGTTGTTCGTGCTTTAAAGTTCTACTTAGAAGCAACAAAAGATTTTAGACAAACCTCATCTTTGTTTGTCGTTTACTCTGGTAAGAGGAGAGGTCAAAAAGCTACTACTACCTCTCTCTCTTTCTGGCTGAAAAGCATTATTCGATTGGCTTATGAGACTGCCGGACGGCAACCTCCTGACCGAATCACAGCTCACTCTACTAGGGCTGTGGCTTCCACATGGGCCTACAAGAACAAGGCTTCTGTTGATCAGATATGTAAGGCAGCGACTTGGTCCTCTCTGCACACTTTTGCCAAATTCTACAAATTTGATACTTATGCTTCTTCGGAGGCTATTTTTGGGAGAAAGGTTTTGCAAGCCGTGGTGCCTTCCATTTAGGTAACCTGATTTGCTCCCTCCCCTCATCCGTGTCCTAAAGCTTTGGTATTGGTTCCCACAAGTAATGGATGACGCCGTGGACCGGACACACCAGTGTTGGAGAAAACAGAATTTATGCTTACCTGATAAATTACTTTCTCCAACGGTGTGTCCGGTCCACGGCCCGCCCTGGTTTCCTAATCAGGTTGAAAATGTTTTTTTCTTTATACACTACAGTCACCACGGCACCCTATAGTTTCTCCTTTTTCTCCTAACCGTCGGTCCAATGACTGGGGGGCGGAGCCAGAGGGGGAGCTATATGGACAGCTCTTGCTGTGTGCTCTCCTTGCCTTTCCCTGTGGGGGAGAATATTTCCCACAAGTAATGGATGACGCCGTGGACCGGACACACCGTTGGAGAAAGTAATTTATCAGGTAAGCATAAATTCTGTTTTCTTCCTTGGCCTTTAGTCGAATGACTGGGGGGTGGAGTTAAGGGGGGAGCTATATAGACAGCTCTGCTATGGTGCTCTCTTTGCTACTTCCTGTCAGGAAGGACAATATCCCACAAGTTAGGATGAATCCGTGTACTCGGTACATCGTAAAAGAGAGATTTATCAGGTAAGCATAAATTTTGTTTTTGTGATAAGTTTTTTTCATGCATGTGAGTGTACTTTTTGGATCATGAGCATAAAGAGAAAGCATTTATGGCTGACTCTGCATACATAAGGGTTATGGCAAGTTAGTTGATACTTTAAAAATGACTTTTCAGAAATATAAATATATTGCACAAATCTGATGTGGTTATAGAAGCATTGCTGTGAATGTCAGTTTTTCAAAAAATTTCAGTTACTGATTACAATAATATATTAGTTACTGATTATAATAACATAATATTGCTTACATTAACTATTGAAACTGATTTATTTAGAAATTTTGATATTTTGATGTGTGTAATAATAATATAAATATATATATATATATATATATATATATATAAATACAGACAAATGCTCCCACATTGTCATAGTAACCGATTTAGGAAGCATCCGTCATATCGCTGCTGAACAGCAGTCTAGAAATAAGCATACTGACATTTGGAACTAAACTGTCATATTTTTTACCATCTTAATCCTACTCACACTGTAAGAAATGGTCTGGTGTTTTATACAAACGGTTGGTTCTATAACCTGTCTGCAGCCTAATGAGTACCTTTTTTATGCCTTTCTTTTCTTGATTTCCAGTATTTAGTGATATTACAATAATGAACAATTAGTACTGGTTATAGCAGTAATAAAATTAATTTTGAGAATAGAAATGACATTTAAGAATAAGACAATCTAAACTATAACTTTTTTTTATTTAAACTTTAAAAAACAAAATATAAAATTAGAATGAATCTGTATTTAGAAGACAAAAATCCCCTTTAAATCAACCAAGATGTTCATTCAATATAACTTTGAGAGGGATATGTGCATATGCCCTCTGACCAATATTAAGATTTTTATATTAAGGTTGGAGACCTTTTTGCCAACTGTGGCTCAACTTAAAATAGCTTCCAACTCCACAGCAAATTTTGTAGTGTTCTTCCTAGGAGATTTGCAAAGCAAGTCTGAGGTGCAAGCATGTAAGTGCACTACATTAATGGGTTCAAATATTATTTTCCATCTTAATGGGAGGAGAGTCCACTGCTTCATTCATTACTTGTGGGAATTAAGAACCTGGCCACCAGGAGGAGGCAAAGACACCCCGGCCAAAGGCTTAAATACCTCCCCCACTCCCCTCATACCCCAGTGATTCTTTGCCTTTCGTCACAGAAGGTTGTCAGAGAAGTGTCGGAAGATTCGAAGTAGTCTCTTATGGAGGGTAGTACTCTTCGCAATGGTACTGGAGTTTTAAGTAGTCCTGTCAGTCTCTCTGTGAAAGTTAGAGTCCAGAGATGCAGGGGGAGTTCTTCTGTGAAACCATGCCGACTCATTAACAGCTCCTTAAGCAATTAGCGTTGACAAGTTTTGCTGCCTGCTTTCTTCTTTCAAGTCTATGTCAGGAGCAATGCTGCTAACCTGTCACACTTAAAAAGGTTGCGTTCTAGTACCACAGCATAGATTCTGGTAAGATAGTTTCATTTTTTATACATGTATGATAATGCTAGAAGACAGGGTCACAGTGTGACTCCTCCTTTTATCTGTATAGAATCAAGGGTTAATATCTCCTGAGGGGGGATTATTGAACAGTGATTAATAATATTATATGTTTGATTTTATGCTGCTTTTATGTGTAAGATGTTATGGGCTCTAGGCTGTTATGGAATATACAGGTTTCACTTTAAGAGCCATGCAGCTTACAAGCTTGGCAGGCTTTTTCTCATAGCAGGGACGGTCCTGCATTGTGCACCATATGATTCTTTCCCTTATTCCTGACCGGGTGTCTATCAGAGAAGAATTCTAACTCTCTGTACTGTCTGGGTCATGGTAGATGGGGAGTGCCCCAGCCATTGGGATATAAAGGTGCAGCTTTTTTAATAAAATATTGTTTTATTTCTATAGTTCTCCGGTTATTGCACTAGCGATGGAGGATTCTGTTACTTAGAGGGCACTCCCTCTATTCCTAAAGAGTAATTCCTGTGTATATTGTGAGGAGGCCTTAGTATGCCCCCTCAATTATGTTCCATATGCCTTGATAATGTGATATCAAACATGTTTGATACCACTGAGCCGTCCACCTCTGAGGAGCTGTCGTCCAGTGAGGTGCGTACCCTACATGCTTATCTCTCTACACATGCAGTTTCCCGTTGTATTGCTGATCCTCCATCTGGAGGGGGGCATTTTTTCACCAGACGTTACTGCGCAGCTCAGGCGGCGGTGTCTGCGGCTTTTAATGCTTTACCTCGACCTGCTAAGCGCAAGCGAAAGTTTACATATTGCACTCCTTCCCAGAGTACATCAGATAATTTATTGGATTTGACTGATAGGGTTATCGGAGGATGAAGTTCTTTCTGAGACTTCTGAGTATGAACATTCTGGGTCGGACTCTGCTGCTAAACCTCCGGCTGCGGAGGAACCAGACTTTAGTTTATAAATTTGTGCTTTCTTCTAAAGGAAATTTTTTGGCGAATTCAGTGGTTCCAGAGGCCAATTTGCCTGAGGAACCTTTGATTCCTAAATTGGATAGAGTTTGAGGACAGGGTGGTACCTTTATCCTCCCCTACGCCTGTTAGATGGCGAACATTATTAAGAATGAATGGGACTGAATTGTTCCTCTCCTCCTTTTAACAAATCGTTCCCGGTCCTGGACTCTCAATGGAGTTGTGAGGTTCTGTCCCTAAAAGGGATGGCGCTATCTTCACCCTTGCTAACGTATTACTATCCCGTTTGAGGATAGCTCTTCGTTTTAAGAGCCCATGGATAAAGGATGGAAACTCTCTTAAGAAAGTTGTTTCAATATTCGGGATATTTGTTTTAACCGGAGGCCGGACGTTGCCGCGGTTGCTTGAAACTACCTTCTGGTATGACTCCTTATAGGATTGATCGGGGTGAAGAGGTTCCCTTGATGTAAAAGCCCATCAGGCTCTGGCTGAAGTCATGGTCTGTGGATATTACTTCTAAGTCTAGACTTCTTTCCCTCCCCTTTAAGGGAATGATTTTGTTTGGTCCAGGCCTGGACTCCATTATCTCCACGGTCACAGGGGGACAAGGGGCCCTTCTCACGCAAGAGAATGTGAACGAGTCTAAGGGACAATTTTCGTTTTGATAAAGCCCATGTCAGCAGTCCTCCGCTAAGCCTGAGCAAACCAAGAGCTCTTAGAAGCTGGCTCAGTCCTAGAATAAATCCAAGCAGGGCAAGAAGCCCGCCGAGTCTAAGTCTGCATGAATGGGCGCCTGGTCCTCTTCTGGATCATGTAGTGGGCAGACTGTTGCTCTTTCTTTCATGTAATTGGCAAGAGTCCATGAGCTAGTGACTTTTGGGATATACAATCCTACCAGGAGGGGCAAAATTCCCAAACCTCAAAATGCCTATAAATACCTCCCTCACCACACCCACAATTCAGTTTTACAAACTTTGCCTCCTATGGAGGTGGTGAAGTAAGTTTGTGCTAAGATTTCTACATTATGCGCTTACCAACATTTTTGAAGCCTGATTCCTCTGAGTACAGTGAATGTCAGAGGGATGTGAAGGGAGTATCACCTATTGAATGCAATGGTTTTCCTCACGTGGATCTATTTCATAGGTTCTCTGTTATCGGTCGTAGAGATTCATCTCCTACCTCCCTTTTCAGATCGACGATATACTCTCATATTCCATTACCTCTACTGATAGCCAAACCAGTACTGAAACGGTTATCTGCTATGTTTTTTTATTTTTTTATTTATTTATAAAATATTTTACCAGGAAGGATACATTGAGATTTCTCTTGTTTTAAAGTATGTCCTATATGTGGATAGGTGTCTTTTGATAAGTATGTTTTCATTACTTAAGACACTTTCAGCTATGGTTTGGCACTTTATGTATTTATATAAAGTTCTAAATATATGTATTTCTCCAACATAGGTGTGTCCGGTCCACGGCGTCATCCTTACTTGTGGGATATTCTCTTCCCCAACAGGAAATGGCAAAGAGCCCAGCAAAGCTGGTCACATGATCCCTCCTAGGCTCCGCCTTCCCCAGTCATTCTCTTTGCCGTTGCACAGGCAACATCTCCACGGAGATGGCTCAGTTTTTTTGGTGTTTAAATGTAGTTTTTATTCTTCTATCAAGAGTTTGTTATTTTAAAATAGTGCTGGTATGTACTATTTACTCTGAAACAGAAAAGAGATGAAGATTTCTGTTTGTAAGAGGAAAATGATTTTAGCAACCGTTACTAAAATCGATGGCTGTTTCCACACAGGACTGTTGAGAGGAATTAACTTCAGTTGGGGGAAACAGTGAGCAGACTTTGGCTGCTTGAGGTATGACACATTTCTAACAAGACTTGGTAATGCTGGAAGCTGTCATTTTCCCTATGGGATCCGGTAAGCCATTTTCTTAATTTTCAATATAAGAATAAAAGGGCTTCACAAGGGCTTTAAAGACTGGTAGACATTTTTCTGGGCCAAAACGATTACTTTATAAGCATATTTAATGGTTTATAACTTTGGAGAGTTATTTTAATCTTGGGAATTTTGTTAAAAAAACGGCAGGCACTGTATTGGACACCTTTTTCACTGGGGGCCTTTTCTAGTCATAGGCAGAGCCTCATTTTCGCTCCACTAATGCGCAGTTGTTTTTGAGAAGCAAGGCATGCAGATGCATGTGTGAGGAGCTCAGATCCACTGAAAAAGCTTATTGAAGGCGTCATTTGGTATCGTATTCCCCTCTGGGCTTGGTTGGGTCTCAGCAAAGCAGATACCAGGGACTGTATAGGGGTTAAATGTAAAAACGGCTCCGGTTCCGTTATTTTAAGAGTTAAAGCTTTCAAATTTGATGTGCAATACTTTTAAGGCTTTATGACACTGTGGTGAAATTTTGGTGAATTTTGAACATTTCCTTCATACTTTTGCGTATATTCAGTAAAAAAGTGTGTTCAGTTTAAAATTTAAAGAGACAGTAACGGTTTTATTTTAAAACGTTTTTTGTGCTTTGTTATCAAGTTTATGCCTATTAACATGTCTGAACTATCAGATAGACGATGTTCTGTATGTTCGGAAGCCAAGGTTCCTATCCATTTAAATATATGTGATGAATGTGACAAACAAAGTAGGGACAATGATGCCACTGATAATAATGTTGCCCAAAATGATTCCTTAAGTGAGGGGAGTAAGCATGGTACTGCATCATCTCCTATGTCTACACCAGTCTTGCCCACTCAGGAGGCCCCTAGTGCATCTAGTGCGCCAATCCTCCTTACTATGCAACAATTAACGGCTGTAATGGATAATTCTATTAAAAACATTTTAGCCAAAATGCCCACTTATCAGCGAAAGCGCGACTGCTCTGTTTTAGATACTGAAGAGCATGAGGACGCTGATGATAATGGTTCTGACATGCCCTTACACCAGTCTGAAGGGGCTAGGGAGGTTTTGTCTGAGGGAGAAATTTCAGATTCAGGAAAAATTTCTCAACAAGCTGAACCTGACGTTATTACATTTAAATTTAAATTGGAACATCTCCACGCTCTGCTTAAGGAGGTGTTATCTACTCTGGATGATTGTGACAATTTGGTCATTCCAGAGAAATTATGTAAGATGGACAGGTTCCTAGAGGTCCCGGTGCCCCCCGAAGATTTTCCTATACCCAAGCGGGTGGCGGACATTGTAAATAAAGAATGGGAAAGGCCCGGAATACCTTTTGTCCCTCCCCCTATATTTAAGAAATTATTTCCTATGGTCGACCCCAGGAAGGACTTATGGCAGACAGTCCCCAAGGTCGAGGGGGCGGTTTCTACTCTAAACAAACGCACCACTATCCCTATAGAAGATAGTTGTGCTTTCAAAGATCCTATGGATAAAAAATTAGAGGGTTTGCTTAAAAAGATGTTTGTTCAGCAAGGTTACCTTCTACAACCAATTTCATGCATTGTTCCTGTCACTACAGCAGCGTGTTTCTGGTTCGAGGAACTAGAAAAGTCGCTCAATCAAGCATCTTCTTATGAGGAGGTTATGGACAGAGTTCAAGCACTTAAGTTGGCTAACTCTTTTACCTTAGACGCCACTTTGCAGTTAGCTAGATTAGCGGCGAAAAATTCAGGTTTTGCTATTGTGGCGCGCAGAGCGCTTTGGCTGAAGTCTTGGTCAGCGGATGTGTCCTCCAAGAACAGATTGCTTAACATCCCTTTCAAGGGGAAAACGCTGTTTGGCCCTGACTTGAAAGAGATTATTTCAGACATCACTGGGGGAAAGGGCCACGCCCTTCCTCAGGATAGGTCTTTTAAGGCTAAAAATAAAACAAATTTTCGTCCCTTTCGCAGAAACGGACCAGCCTCAAATTCTACATCCTCTAAGCAAGAGGGTAATTCTTCTCAAACCAAGCCAGCCTGGAGACCGATGCAAGGCTGGAACAAAGGTAAGCAGGCCAAGAAGCCCGCTACCGCTACCAAGACAGCATGAGATGCTGGCCCCCGATCCGGGACCGGATCTGGTGGGGGGCAGACTCTCTCTCTTCGCTCAGGCTTGGGCAAGAGATGTTCAGGATCCTTGGGCGCTAGAAATAGTTTCTCAAGGTTATCTCCTGGAATTCAAGGAACTAACCCCGAGGGGAAGGTTCCACAGGTCTCAATTGTCTTCAGACCAAATAAAAAGACAGGCATTCTTACATTGTGTAGAAGACCTGTTAAAAATGGGAGTGATTCATCCTGTTCCATTAGGAGAACAAGGGATGGGGTTTTACTCCAATCTGTTCATAGTTCCCAAAAAAGAGGGAACATTCAGGCCAATTTTGGATCTCAAGATCCTAAACAAATTTCTCAAGGTCCCATCGTTCAAGATGGAAACCATTTGGACAATTCTTCCTACCATCCAGGAAGGTCAATTCATGACCACGGTGGATTTAAAGGATGCGTATCTACATATTCCTATCCACAAGGAACATCATCGGTTCCTAAGATTCGCCTTTCTGGACAAGCATTACCAGTTTGTGGCACTTCCATTCGGACTAGCCACTGCTCCAAGAATTTTCACAAAGGTACTAGGGTCCCTTCTAGCGGTGCTAAGGCCAAGGGGCATTGCAGTAGTACCCTACTTGGACGACATACTGATTCAAGCGTCGTCTCTGCCACAAGCAAAGGCTCATACGGACATTGTCCTAGCCTTTCTCAGATCTCACGGGTGGAAAGTGAACGTAGAAAAAAGTTCTCTATTCCCGTCAACAAGAGTTCCCTTCTTGGGAACAATAATAGACTCCTTGGAAATGAAGATTTTTCTGACAGAAGCCAGAAAATCAAAACTTCTAAGCTCTTGTCAAGTACTTCATTCTGTTCTTCTTCCTTCCATAGCGCAGTGCATGGAAGTAATAGGTTTGATGGTTGCGGCAATGGACATAGTTCCTTTTGCGCGAATTCATCTAAGACCATTACAACTGTGCATGCTCAGACAGTGGAATGGGGATTATACAGATTTGTCCCCGACGATCCAAGTAGATCAGCGGACCAGAGATTCACTCCGTTGGTGGCTGACCCTGGACAACCTGTCCCAAGGGATGAGCTTCAGAAGACCAGAGTGGGTCATTGTAACGACCGACGCCAGCCTGGTGGGCTGGGGCGCGGTCTGGAAACACCTGAAAGCTCAGGGTCTATGGTCTCGGGAAGAATCTCTTCTCCCGATAAACATTCTGGAACTGAGAGCGATATTCAAGGCTTGGCCTCAACTAGCAAAGGCCAAATTCATAAGGTTTCAATCAGACAACATGACGACTGTTGCATATATCAACCATCAGGGGGGGAACAAGGAGTTCCCTGGCGATGGAAGAAGTGACCAAAGTAATTCAATGGGCGGAGCTTCACTCCTGCCACTTGTCTGCAATGCACATCCCAGGAGTGGAAAATTGGGAAGCGGATTTTCTGAGTCGTCAGACATTTCATCCGGGGGAGTGGGAACTCCATCCGGAAATCTTTGCCCAAATAACTCAATTATGGGGCATTCCAGACATGGATCTGATGGCGTCTCGTCAGAACTTCAAGGTTCCTTGCTACGGGTCCAGATCCAGGGATCCCAAGGCGACTCTAGTAGATGCACTAGTAGCGCCCTGGACCTTCAACCTAGTTTATGTGTTCCCACCGTTTCCTCTCATTCCCAGGCTGGTAGCCAGGATCAATCAGGAGAGGGCTTCGGTGATCTTGATAGCTCCTGCGTGGCCACGCAGAACTTGGTATGCAGACCTGGTGAATATGTCTTCGGCTCCACCATGGAAGCTACCTTTGAGACGGGACCTTCTTGTTCAAGGTCCGTTCGAACATCCGAATCTGGCATCACTCCAACTGACTGCTTGGAGATTGAACGCTTGATTTTATCAAAGCGTGGGTTCTCAGATTCTGTCATTGATACTCTTATTCAGGCTAGAAAGCCTGTAACTAGAAAAATTTACCATAAAGTATGGAAAAAATATATCTGTTGGTGCGAATCGAAAGGATTCCCATGGAACAGGGTAAAAATTCCTAAGATTCTATCCTTTCTACAAGAGGGTTTGGAGAAAGGATTATCTGCAAGTTCTTTGAAGGGACAGATTTCTGCTTTATCTGTTTTACTTCACAAGAAGCTGGCGGCTGTGCCAGATGTTCAGGCTTTTGTTCAGGCTCTGGTTAGAATCAAGCCTGTTTACAAACCTTTGACTCCTCCTTGGAGTCTCAATTTAGTTCTTTCAGTTCTTCAAGGGGTTCCGTTTGAACCCTTACATTCCGTAGATATTAAGTTATTATCTTGGAAAGTTTTGTTTTTGGTTGCAATTTCTTCTGCTAGAAGAGTTTTAGAGTTATCTGCTCTGCAGTGTTCTCCTCCTTATCTGGTGTTCCATGCAGATAAGGTGGTTTTGCGTACTAAACCTGGTTTTCTTCCGAAAGTTGTTTCTAACAAAAATATTAACCAGGAGATAGTTGTGCCTTCTTTGTGTCCGAATCCAGTTTCAAAGAAGGAACGTTTGTTACACAATTTGGATGTAGTTCGTGCTCTAAAGTTCTATTTAGAGGCTACAAAGGATTTCAGACAAACATCTTCCTTGTTTGTTGTTTATTCTGGTAAAAGGAGAGGTCAAAAAGCAACTTCTACCTCTCTCTCTTTTTGGCTTAAAAGCATCATCAGATTGGCTTATGAGACTGCCGGACGGCAGCCTCCTGAAAGAATCACAGCTCACTCCACTAGGGCTGTGGCTTCCACATGGGCCTTCAAGAACGAGGCTTCTGTTGATCAGATATGTAAGGCAGCGACTTGGTCTTCACTGCACACTTTTACCAAATTTTACAAATTTGATACTTTTGCTTCTTCTGAGGCTATTTTTGGGAGAAAGGTTTTGCAAACCGTGGTGCCTTCCATCTAGGTGACCTGATTTGCTCCCTCCCATCATCCGTGTCCTAAAGCTTTGGTATTGGTTCCCACAAGTAAGGATGACGCCATGGACCGGACACACCTATGTTGGAGAAAACAGAATTTATGTTTACCTGATAAATTACTTTCTCCAACGGTGTGTCCGGTCCATGGCCCACCCTGGTTTTTTAATCAGGTCTGATGATTTATTTTCTCTAACTACAGTCACCACGGTATCATATGATTTCTCCTATGCAAATATTCCTCCTTTACGTCGGTCGAATGACTGGGGAAGGCGGAGCCTAGGAGTGATCATGTGACCAGTTTTCTGGGCTCTTTGCCATTTCCTGTTGGGGAAGAGAATATCCCACAAGTAAGGATGACGCCGTGGACCGGACACACCGTTGGAGAAAGTAATTTATCAGGTAAACATAAATTCTGTTTTTACTTATATTTGCCATGATTCAGGTTTTCAGTATATTTCCTTTTGCAGACTGTCAGTTTCATATCTGGGAAATGCATTTTTTAGGAAAATGTATTTCTTACCTGGGGTTTAGTCTCTTTTTTTCAAATTGACTGTCTTTTAAATTTGCGGGCAGAATTAGGTTCGCGAGGGCGCAAAATGCCAAAGTTTGTGTCATTGTTGGCGCAAGATTTTTTTGGCGTGAAGTTACGTTCGTTGACACAAATTCATCATTTCCGGCGTCTTAGTTGATGCCGAGTCTTTCACAAGGTTGCGACATCTGTGACGCGAGTGTGTTATTTCCGGACGTTATTGGCGCCAAAAAATATTTTTCTGTTTGTGTTCATCATACTTGGCGCCAAATATTTTCATTATTTAAGACCCCATTCCTATATGCCTCTTGCCTTTTTCTTTATCAGAGGGCTATGCTGTTTGCATTTTTTCCCATTCCTGAAACTGCCATATAAGGAAATTGATAATTTTGCTTTATATGTTGTTTTTTCTCTTACATTTGCAAGATGTCTCAATCTGATCCTGTCTCAGAAATCACTGTTGGAATCCTGCTGCCTGATAAACAGTTCTACCAAAGCTAAGTGCATTTGTTAATTTGTGGAGGTTATTTCTCCAGCTTTGGTTTGTAATAGTTGTCATGATAAACTTTTACATGCAGAGAATGTATCCATCAGTAGTAGTTCATTACCTGTTGCTGTTCCTTTAACATCTAATGCACAAGATATACCTGTAAATTTAAAAGAATTTATTTCTGATTCTATTCAGAAAGCTTTGTCTGCCATCCCGCCTTCTAATAAAGGTAAAAGGTCTTTTAAAACTTCTCATAAAGTTGATGAAATTTCAAATGACCGGCAACATGCTGAATTATCCTGCTCTGATGAGGATCTATCTGGTTCAGAAGATCCTACCTCAGATATTGACACTGACAAATCTTCATACTTATTTAAAATGGAGAGGGTCACCTTTTTAGGTTTCCAGATAGATTGTGTCCATGACTCTGTCTCTAACAGCAAAGAGACTATTCAAATTGGTTTCAGCTTGTCGTAACCTTCAGTCTCTATTATTCCCTTCAGTAGCTATGTGCATGGAAGTTTTAGGTCTCATGACTGCAGCATCGGACTCAATCCCCTTTGCTCGTTTTCATATGAGACCTCTCCAGCTTTGTGTGCTGAATCAATGGTGCAGGGATTATACAAGGATATCACGATTAATATCCTTAAAGCCCAATGTTAGACTATCTCTGACTTGGTACTAAGATCACAATCGTATAGTTCTAGGGACCTCTTTGGTTCATCCAAC
This sequence comes from Bombina bombina, assembly GCF_027579735.1. Taxonomy (NCBI): domain Eukaryota; kingdom Metazoa; phylum Chordata; class Amphibia; order Anura; family Bombinatoridae; genus Bombina; species Bombina bombina. The sequence continues at coordinate 1,193,231,644 of NC_069499.1, forward strand.
CTGGACTGTGATCACAACAGATGCGAGTCTTTCAGGTTGGGTAGCTATTTGGGGATCTCTGACAGCACAAGGGGTTTGGAAATCTCAAGAGGCAAGATTACCAATCAATATTTTGGAACTCCGTGCAATTTTCAGGGCTCTTCAGGCTTGGCCTCTGTTGAAGAGAGAACCGTTCATTTGCTTTCAGACAGACTATCACAGCTGTGGCATGTGTCAATCATTAGGGTGGGACTCACAGTCTTGAATACTTTCTTGGGAGGAATCCAGCTCTTGTCTAATTTCTGCGGTACATATCCCAGGTGTAGACAATTGGGAAGCGGATTATCTCAGCCGTCAGACTTTACATCCGGGGGAGTGGTCCCTCCATCCAGATGTATTTTCTCAGATTGTTCAGATGTGGGGTCTTCCAGAAATAGATCTGATGGCTTCTCATCTAAACAAGAAACTTCCCAGGTACCTGTCCAGGGATCTTCGGGCGGAAGCAGTGGATGCGTTGACACTTCCTTGGTGCTACCAACCTGCTTATATTTTCCCGCCTCTAGTTCTTCTTCCAAGAGTGATCTCCAAAATCATCATGGAACAGTCGTTTGTATTGCTGGTAGCTCCAGCATGGCCTCACAGGTTTTGGTATGCGGATCTTGTTCAGATGTCCAGTTGCCAACCTTGGCCTCTTCCATTAAGGCCGGACCTTCTGTCTCAAGGTCGGTTTTTCCATCAGGATCTCAAATCATTAAATTTGAAGATATGGAAATTGAACGTCTAGTGCTTAGTCATAGAGGTTTCTCTGACTCAGTGATTAATACTATGTTACAGGCTCGTAAATCTGTTTCTAGAAAGATTTATTATCTAGTTTGGAAGACTTATATTTCATGGTGTTCTCATAAATTCGCTTGGCATTCTTTCAGAATTCCTAGAATTTTACAGTTTCTTCAGGATGGTTTGGATAAGGATTTGTCTGCAAGTTCCTTGAAGGGACAAATCTCTGCTCTTTCTGTCTTATTTCACAGAAAGATTGCTAAGCTTCCTGATATTCACTGTTTTGTACAGGCTTTGGTTCGTATCAAGCCTGTCATTAAATCAATCTCTCCTCCTTGGAGTCTTAATTTTGGTATTGAAGGCTTTGCAGGCTCCTTCATTTGAGCCTATGCATTATTTGGACATTAAACTACTTTCTTGGAAAGTGTTGTTCCTTTTGGCCATCTCTTCTGCTAGAAGAGTTTCTGAATTATCTGCTCTTTCTTGTGAATCTCCTTTTCTGATTTTTCATCAGGATAAGGCTGTTTTGCGGACTTCATTTAAATTCTTACCTAAGGTTGTGAATTCTAAATTGTTGTCCCTTCCTTGTGTCCTAATCCTAAGAATAATTTGGAGAAATCCTTACATTCTTTGGATGTGGTAAGAGCGTTGAAATATGTTGAAGCTAGATTTCAGGAAGACTTTTAGTCTATTTGTTATCTTTTCTGATTCTAGGAAAGGTCAGAAGGCTTCTGCCGTTTCCTTGGCTTCGGGGTTAAAGCTTTTGATTCATTTAGCTTATTTGGAGTCGGGTCAAGCCCTGCCTCAGAATTACAGCTCATTCTACTAGATCAGTCTCCACTTCGTGGGCTTTTAAGAATTAAGCTTCAGTTGATCAGATTTGCAAAGCAGCAACCTGGTCTTCTTTGCATACATTTACTAAATTCTACCATTTTGATGTATTCGCTTCTTCGGTAGCAGTTTTTGGTAGAAAAGTTCTTCAGGCAGCTGTTTCAGTTTGATTCTTCTGCTTATGTTTTAAGTTTTTTCATTTCATGAGAATTAACTTATATTTTGGGTTGTGGATTATTTTTTTCAGCGAAAAATGGCTGTTTTTATTTTTATCCCTCCCTCTCTAGTGACTCTTGCGCGAAGTTCCACATCTTGGGTATTGCTATCCCATACGTCACTAGCTCATGGACTCTTGCCAATTACATGAAAGAAAACATAATTTATGTAAGAACTTACCTGATAAATTCATTTCTTTCATATTGGCAATAGTCTGAGGCCCACCCTTTTTGTGGTGGTTATGATTTTTTGTATAAAGCACAATTATTTCCTAATTCCTTTGTTGATGCTTTTTACTCCTTTCCTCATCACCCCACTACTTGGCTATTCGTTAAACTGAATTGTGGGTGTGGTGAGGGGTGTATTTATAGGCATTTTGAGGTTTGGGAAACTTTGCCCCTCCTGGTAGGATTTTATTTCCCATACGTCACTAGCTCATGGACTCTTGCCAATATGAAAGAAATGAATTTATGAGGTAAGTTCCTTACATAAATTATGTTTTTTTAGTCGCTTGGTTCAGGGACGTGCAGGATCTATGGGTCCTGGAAGTCATAGTTCAGGGTTATAAGATGCTATTCAAACATTTTCGTTGTTCCAACGAAGGAGGGAACTTTCCGTCCGAGTTGGACCTGTAGTGCTTAAACAAGTTCTTAAATGTCCCCTCGTTCAAGAGGGAGACAATTGGTCCATTCTTCCCCCTCGTTCGAGAAGGGCAGTTCATGACCATGATAGATCTGAAGAATGCCCCCTTCACGTACCATTCCTCAGGACCACTTCCAGTTCCTAAAGTTTGGGTTCCTGGACCAGCACTTCCATTTTATTGATCTTCTGTTTGGTCTAGCTGGTATAGATGAGCATAGCTGCCTTCTAAGTACTTGACCCGGGTTTGATTCCCAGCTAACACAGCATTCTCCAAGAAGTTTTTTGGAGAGTGGACCATACGGAATCTTTCCTCTGTCTTCTTCGATCCCATGGATAGAGAGAGTTCTCTTGTATCAAGTACCAGGGTAGAATTCTCGGGTACTATAATAGTCTCTATGGACATGTGAACATTTCTAACAGACCAGAGACGTTGCTCGACATGTCTTGCCCTCCAGACCTCCTTAAGACCATCTGTGGCTCTGTGTATGGAGGCAATTGGTCTCATGGTGTCCAGCATGGACATCATTTCCTTTGCCAGGTTTCACCTCAGACTGTTGCAACTGCACATGCTGAAGCAGTGGAACGGCGATCATTTAGATCTGTCAACAGATTTCTCTAAACAACCGATCGAGAGAATCGCTCTCTTGGTGTTTTTGTTCGGATCCCTTGTACAAGAGATGTCAGTCTCAAGACCATCCTGGGTGATTGTGACTACGGTTGCGAGTCTGTTAGGATGGGGAGCTGTTTGGGTTGCCAGGAAGGCACAGGGCCTATAGAGGAAAAGCTCCTTCCTGATAGCATTTGGGATCTTTGGGCAATATACAATGCTCTGAAGGTTTGGCCTCTGCTGTGTTCGTCCCAGTTTATCAGTTTCCAATTAGATAATATATCCTCGGTGGCTTACATCAACCATCAGGGGGAACGAGTAGCTCCCTAGCTATGGGGGAAGTATCTCAGATTCTGGAGTGGGCGGAGACCCACATTTGTTCACTGTCATCGATCCACAATGTGGACAACTAAGAAGCGGATTTCCTCAGCAGACAATACTTTAATCCGGGGGATTGGTCTCTCCATTCCGAGTGTTTGCAGAAATTTGCAAGAGGAAGATCTTATGACGTCTCATTACCAAGTTACCCAGATATGGGTCGAGGTACAGGCATCCTCAGGCGGAGGTAACTGATGCATTAGCGCAGCCTTGGAGGTTCAATCTAATTTATCTTTTACGGCCGTTACCACTGCTTCCTAGTGTAGAGGCTCGAATCAAGCAGGCATCAGTGATACTGATTGTTCCGTCTTGGCCGCGAAGGATATGGTTCTCGGACTAGTGGGGATGTCGTTATCTCCTCCGTAGAAGTTTCCTTGTTGCAGGGATCTGCTGACCAAGGTCTCTTGTTCATCTATGTCTAGATCTCTGAGGCTGGCTGCATGGAGATTGAACGCTTAGTCCTAGCCAAGAGAGAGAGTGTTATTTCTCTTGTAAGATGTATCTAGTCCACGGATTCATCCTTACTTGTGGGATATTCTCCTTCCCTACAGGAAGTGGCAGAGAGTTTTTTTGAAGGGACTAAAGGGGTCATTGTGGCTTGTTTTTGGATTTTTTAACCCACATGGTTAATTAAGAGACACTCTGGTGTTTTTCTGATAGGCCTCAAAACATCGAGTGAGGTGGGAGGGGCCTATTTTCGCACCTCAGTTGCGCAGTTTCTTTTCCTCAGAGACATCTAACTGCTTCTCCAGAGGTTCCTGATGTGTTTGAGGGCTGTAAAAGAAGATTTTTTTTCCCCCACAAATCGTTCTGAAGGGCAGGTAGGAGCCACAGCAGAGCTGTGGCAAGGTGCTGAAAGTCCTTTTTACCGGTTTTGACGTTAAAGGGTTAATTGTTTATTTGCATAGCTGTGCAAAGTTACTAAGGCTTTATGATGTTACTGTAAAAATTTCGTTAAGTTTACTGCTTTTTTTACACTGTTTTGCAGAATTTGTGCAGCTTTTTTTCTCTTAAAGGCACAGTACCGTTTTAATTCTAAGTGTTATTTACTTTGATTACAGTGTTTTCCAAGCTTGCTTGTTACATTACTAGCCTGTTTAACATGTCTGACACCAAGGAAAAGCCTTGTTCAATAGGTTTGGAAGCCATTGTGGAACCCTCTCTTAGAATGTGTCCCAATTGTACTGATATGTCTATAAACTATAAAGAACAAATATTAGCACTTAAAAATAGAGCAATAGATGATTCTCAGTCAGAAGTAAATGAGGGTTCGCCATCTAGCTCTCCCCAAGTGTCACAACCAGTAACGCCCGCACAAGTGACGCCAAGTACCTCTAGTGCGTCAAATTCTTTTACTTTACAAGACATGGCCACAGTTATGAATACAACCCTCACAGAGGTTTTATCTAAACTGCCTGGTTTACAAGGAAAGCGGGACAGCTGACGCTTTAGTAGCCGTATCTGATATGACCTCACAATGCTCTGAAGTAGGGGTGAGGGATTTGTTATCAGAGGGAGAAATTTCTGATTCAGGAAAGACGCTTCCTCAGACAGATTCTGATATGACCGCCTTTAAATTTAAGCTTGAACACCTCCGCTTATTGCTCAGGGAGGTATTAGCGACTCTAGATGATTGTGACCCTATAGTGGTTCCAGAGAAATTGTGTAAAATGGATAAATACTTAGAGGTTCCTGTTTACACTGATGTTTTTCCAGTCCCTAAGAGGATTGTGAATATTATTACTAAGGAGTGGGATAGACCAGGTATTCCGTTCACTCCCCCTCCTGTTTTTAAGAAAATATTTCCCATATCTGACACCATGCGGGACTCGTGGCAGACAGTTCCTAAGGTGGAGGGAGCTATTTCTACTCTGTCTAAGCGTACAACTATACCTATAGAAGACCGTTGTACTTTCAAAGATCCTATGGATATAAAATTAGAGGGTCTCCTGAAGAAAATTTTTGTTAATCAGGGTTTTTCTCTCCAACCTATTGCGTGCATTGTTCCTGTAACTACTGCAGCTGCTTTCTGGTTTGAGGCTCTAGAAGAGGCTCTTCAGATGGAGACTCCATTAGAGGAGATTATGGACAGAATTAAGGCCCTTAAGTTGGCTAATTCTTTTATTACAGATGCCGCATTTCAACTGGCTAAATTAGCGTCAAAGAATTCAGGTTTTGCCATTTTAGCACGCAGGGCGTTATGGCTTAAGTCCTGGTCTGCTGATGTGTCATCTAAATTTAAACTTTTGAACATCCCTTTCAAAGGAAAGACCCTATTCGGGCCTGAACTGAAAGAGATTATTTCAGACATCACTGGAGGGAAAGGTCATGCCCTCCCTCAGGATAGATCAAATAAGATGAGGACCAAACAAAATAATTTTCGTTCCTTTCGTAACTTTAAGAGTGGTCCCGCTTCAGCTTCCTCTGCTGCAAAGCAAGAGGGGAATTTTGCCCAATCCAAGTCTGGAGACCTAACCAGGCTTGGAACAAGGGTAAACAGGCCAAGAAGCCTGCAGCTGCCTCTAAGACAGCATGAAGGGGTAGCCCCCGATCCGGGACCGGATCTAGTAGGGGGCAGACTCTCTCTCTTCGCTCAGGCTTGGGCAAGAGATGTTCACGATCCCTGGACTTTAGAAATTGTGTCCCAGGGATATCTTCTGGAATTCAAAGACTCCCTTCCAAGGGGGAGATTTCACATTTCTCGATTGTCTGTAAACCAGACAAAGAGAGAGTCGTTCTTACGCTGTGTAGAAGACCTACATACCATGGGTGTGATCCGCCCAGTCCCAAAAGAGGAACAGGGGCTAGGGTTTTACTCCAACCTGTTTGTGGTTCCCAAAAAAGAGGGAACTTTCAGACCAATCTTGGATCTCAAAATTCTAAACAAGTTCCTCAAAGTTCCATCATTCAAGATGGAGACTATTCGGACTATTCTACCTCTGATCCATGAGGGTCAATATATGACTACCGTGGACTTAAAGGGACAGTCTACATCAGAAAGATAGATAATCCCTTTTATTACCCATTCCCCAGTATTGCATAACCAACACAGTTATAATATACTTTTAACCTCTGGGATTATCTTGTATCTAAGCCTCTGCAAACTGCCCCTTTATTTCAGTTCTTTTGACAGACTTGCAGTTTAGCCAATCAGTGCCTGCTCCCAGATAACTTCACGTGCACGAGCACAGTGTTATCTATATGAAATATGTGAACTAACACCCTCCAGTGGTGAAAAACTGTTAAAATGCATTCTGAAAAGAGGTGGCCTTCAAGGTCTAAGAAATTAGCATATGAACCTCCTAGGTTAAGCTTTCAACTAAGAATACCAAGAGAACAAAGCAAAATTGGTGATAAAAGTAAATTGGAAAATTGTTTAAAATTACATGCTCTATCTGAATCATGAAAGTTTATTTTGGCCTAGACTGTCCCTTTAAAGGATGCGTATCTACACATCCCTATTCACAGAAATCATCATCAATTTCTCAGGTTTGCCTTTCTAAACAGGCATTACCAGTTTGTGGCCCTTCCCTTCGGGTTGGCCATGGCTCCCAGAATTTTCACAAAGGTGCTAGGGTCCCTTCTGGCGGTTCTACGACCATGGGGCATAGCAGTGGCGCCTTATCTAGACGACATCTTAATTCAGGCGTCGACTTTCCAGCTAGCCAAGTCTCACACGGACATCGTGTTGGCTTTTCTGAGAGCTCACGGGTGGAAGGTGAACATAAAAAAGAGTTCTCTCTTCCCTCTTACAAGAGTTTCCTTTCTGATAGAGTCGGTAGAAATGAAAATATTTCTGACGGAGGTCAGAAAATCAAAACTCTTAACCACTTGCCGAGCTCTTCATTCCATTCCTCGGCCATCAGTGGCTCAGTGTATGGAGGTAATCGGACTCATGGTAGCGGCAATGGACATAGTTCCTTTTGCCCGCCTACTCCTCAGACTACTGCAACTATGCATGCTCAAACAGTGAAATGGGGATTATGCAGATTTATCTCCTCAACTGCATCTGGACCAGGAGACAAGAGATTCTCTTCTCTGGTGGTTGTCTCAGGACCACCTGTCTCAGGGAATGTACTTCCGCAGGCCAGAGTGGCTCATTGTAACGACAGATGCCAGCCTGCTAGGCTGGGGTGCAGTCTGGAACTCCCTGAAAGCACAGGGCTTATGGTCTCGGGAGGAATCTCTTCTTCCGATAAACATTCTAGAACTGAGAGCGATATTCAATGCGCTTCAGGCGTGGCCTCAGCTTGCTGAGGCCAAATTCATCAGGTTTCAGTCGGACAACATCACGACTGTAGCTTATATCAATCATCAAGGAGGAACAAGGAGTTCTCTAGCGATGATGGAGGTAACCAAAATAATCCGATGGGCAGAGGATCACTCTTGCCATCTCTCAGCAATCCACATCCCAGGAGTAGAGAACTGGAAGGCGGATTTCCTAAGTCGTCAGACTTTTCATCCGGGGGAGTGGGAACTCCATCCGGAGGTATTTGCCCAGCTGATTCAGCTATGGGGCACACCAGAATTGGATCTGATGGCACCCCGTCAGAATGCCAAACTTCCTTGTTACGGGTCCAGGTCCTGGGATCCCAAGGTGGTACTGATAGATGCTCTAGCTGTGCCTTGGTCCTTCAATCTGGCCTATGTATTTCCACTGTTTCCTCTCCTCCCACGTCTGGTTGCCAGAATCAAGCAGGAGAGAGCCATGCAGGACTTGGTATGCAGACCTAGTGGACATGTCCTGGACTCCACCGTGGACTCTGCCAATGAGGCGGGACCGTCTAATCCAAGGTCCGTTCACGCATCCAAATCAAATTTCTCTGCGTCTGACTGCTTGGAAATTGAACGCCTGATTCTATCAAAGCGTGGTTTCTCTGAGTCGGTCATTGATACCCTGATTCAGGCTAGAAAGCCTGTCACCAGGAAGATCTATCATATGATTTGGCGCAAATATCTTTATTGGTGTGAACCCAAAGGTTACTCGTGGAGTAAGATTAGGATTCCTAGAATATTGTCTTTTCTCCAAGAAGGTTTGGAGAAGGGATTATCAGCTAGTTCCCTAAAAGGGCAAATATCTGCTTTGTCTATTCTACTACACAAACGTCTGGCAGATGTCCCAGACGTTCAAGCATTTAGTCAGGCTTTGGTCAGAATTAAGCCTGTATTTAAGCCTGTTGCTCCGCCTTGGAGCCTAAACTTAGTCCTTAAAGTTCTTCAAGGGGTTCCGTTTGAACCTATGCATTCCATATATATTAAGCTTCTATCTTGGAAAGTTTTGTTTTTAGTAGCTATCTCTTCTGCTCGAAGAGTTTCTGAGCTATCTGCTTTACAATGTGATTCCCCTTACCTTGTTTTCCATGCAGATAAGGTGGTTTTGCGTACCAAACCTGGGTTTCTTCCTAAGGTTGTTTCTAATAAGAATATCAATCAAGAGATTGTTGTTCCTTCTTTGTGTCCTAATCCTTCATCAAAGATGGAACGTCTGTTACACAATCTTGATGTGGTTCGTGCTTTAAAGTTCTATTAACAAGCAACTAAAGATTTCCGTCAAACATCTTCATTGTTTGTTGTTTATTCTGGTAAACGGAGAGGTCAAAGGGCTACGGCTACCTCTCTTTCCTTTTGGCTGAAAAGCATTATCCGTTTGGCCTATGAGACTGCTGGACAGCAGCCTCCTGAAAGAATTACTGCTCATTCTACTAGAGCTGTGGCTTCCACATGGGCTTTTAAGAATGAGGCTTCTGTTGAACAGATTTGTAAGGCGGCGACTTGGTCTTCGCTTCATACTTTTTCCAAATTCGATACTTTTGCTTCTTCGGAGGCTATTTTTGGGAGACAGGTTCTATAAGCAGTGGTGCCTTCCGTTTAAGGTCCCTGTCTTGTCCCTCCCTTCATCCGTGTCCTAAAGCTTTGGTATTGGTATCCCACAAGTAAGGATGAATCCGTGGACTCGATACATCTTACAAGAGAAAACATAATTTATGCTTACCTGATACATTTATTTCTCTTGTGATGTATCGAGTCCACGGCCCGTCCTGTTTTTTAAGACAGGCATATATATTTTTATTTTAAAACTTTCAGTCACCACTGCACCCTATAGTTTCTCCTTTTTCTTCCTAGCCTTCGGTCGAATGACTGGGGGGTGAACCTAAGGGAGGAGCTATATAGACAGCTCTGCTGTGGGTGCTCTCTTTGCCACTTCCTGTAGGGAAGGAGAATATCCTACAAGTAAGGATGAATCCGTGGACTCGATACATCACAAGAGAAATAAATTTATCAGGTAAACATAAATTGTTTTTTCCTCTCATTCAAGCTTGTAGCTGGTTGCTCGTCGCATCTGTCATAAGGTGTGGAGGACCTACTTAGTCTGTTCTCCAGGATGAACTGGATAAGGGCTTTTCTGCAAATCCCCTGTGGGGGCAAATTTCGCCCTGTCAGTGTTACTGCACAAGAGGTTCGCTGGGCTTCCTGATGTGCAGTCACTTGTTAAGGCTCTGTTAGAATCAGACCTGTGTTTAGATCTATTGCTCCTCCTTGGAGTTTGAATCTTGTTCTTTAGCCTATGCATGAAGTAGACATTAAACTATTGTCTTGGAAGGTTCCTTTTCTACGGGCTATTGCTTCTGCGCACAGAGTATCTGTGATTACTGCCTTCCAATGCGTCCCTCCTTATCTGGCTTTCCATGCTGATAAGGTTGTTCTTTGAACCAAGTTAGGTTTTCTTCCTAAGGTTGTATCAATTCGCAACATCAATCAAGAGATTGTGGTTCCTTTCAACATAATGCTAGATGTGGTTTGTACCTTGAAGTTCTATCTTCAGGCCACGTTGGAATTTAGACAAACTTATTTCTCTGTCTGTTCTCTTTCCGGGAAGCGTTGGGGGTCAGAGGGCCTCTTCTACTTCCTAATCTTTTTGGCAGAGGAGTGTCCTCCGTTTCACATGAGACATCAGGACATAAGCCTCCTCTGAGGATTACGGCTCATTCAACTAGAGCTGTGGCCTCTTCTTGGGCCTTTAAGAACCGCGGCTACTTGGTCCTCTTTACATTCTTTTGCAACATTTTACAAATTTGATGTTTTTGCTTTTTTCCAAAAACTCCAGAAGCAGTTTTTGGGAAAGGTTCTGCAGGCTGTGGAGCCCTCAGTATAGGGTCTCCCTCTTTTTACCCTCCAGTTTTCTTCATTCACTGTGCTCTAGAGCCTGAGTATTTGTTCCCACAAGTAATGAATGAAGCAGTGGACTCTCCTTTTATTAAGATGGAAAACATAAATTATGCTTGACTGATAATTTTATTTCCATCTGTGGGAGGAGAGTCCACTGTTCCCGTCTGTTTCTCCGGGGGCGGACCTAAATTTAATAATTTTCTTCTGGCACCATTTATACCCTGATATTTCTCCTACTGTTCCTTGTTCCCTTGGCAGAATGACTGGGGGGCATGAGGGGAGTGGGGGGAGGTATTTAAGCCTTTGACTGGGGTGTCTTTGCCTCCTCCTGGTGGCCAGGTTCTTAATTCCCACAAGTAATAAATGAAGCAGTGGACTCTCCTCCCACAGATGGAAATGAAATTATCAGGTAAGCATAATTTGTTACTCATCTTCTATTGCAATACAGTTGCTGAATGCCTTTGGCAACGTATTGTTTCAGCAAATAATATGATTACTGTAGATACTTGCAAGCAGCTGTGTGTTCATAGTGCAATATATCTTGATTCATCTAGTTCAGTGCTTTGGAGATACCAGTAGCTTCTAGCAATTTTACCATGTTACCCAAACAAGTTGGTTGGAAACTCCAACTAATCTAGATATAAAATATATATATCGTTCGTCAGTATCATTAGTTCACAAACTGGCTTTTGTGTCCTAGTATGCAATATACAGAATTACAGCACGTGCACCAAGATTAGCATTTGATTTAAAAAAAATGTTCTTTCTTTTATTTTTTTAATGTAGATTTCAATAGGCAAGAACTGATTGATTTTTAGAAAGTCTGTCTATCTAATATAATGGGTAATGCACTCACTGCTTACCAAGTGATCCAACTGATCCAACTGCCTTTGTGCTTTGGGTAGGAACCCACAGGGCTTTTAAAGCAGAAAATCACCTATGTTATTTAGAGAACATTAAAGGTCTAGAAAGGTCAGCATTGAAATTGAGTGCAAAAATGTTTTTGGGTAAAATTTCATTTTAAAGGGACAATATACATGAATTTTCATATAACTGCATGTAATAGACACTACTATAAAGAATAATATGCACAAATACTGATATAAAAATCCAGTATAAAACTGTTTAAAAACTTAGAAGCTTCCAGTTTAGCTCTGTTTAAAAGATTACTGGAACACCCACTCACTGCAAGTGGGAAATATCAGACACTCCCCCTTCCTTTGCATATGAAAAGACCCTTTACACAAACAGAAGCAAGCTGGAGTAGGTATACATCTGTTTTCTCCTAAAAGTTTGGGGCTTGGTTAGGAGTCTGAAAATCAGAGCAATGTTATTTAAAAATAAGCAAAACTATCCATTTAAAAAAAACAATAACAAAAATCAGTATGGGCTATCTACAAAACATTTATGCAAAGAAAAATCTAGTTTATAATGCACCTTTAAATAGAAGCATTTTTTAAATCTAATTCAGTTAGCAAAAATGCTTCTAGTAAGTTATTATACACACATGTTAAGTGTGATTAGAGTATTAGGATTCAAACACAAAGACTGCTAAGAGCTGGTGGTGGTGTGTATTGCATCAATGTCATTCAAGCCACTGCTGACTCTAAAGAGATGTGGTGTTTGAATACTGGTGCATGGGGCACTTTGCATATGTGTGTATGCAGCTAAAAAAAATATTATATTTAGAATTTAAATGCACCCATGCACATTTCAATTTTGACATTTCTATCCCTTTTAATACAGACACCCTCAAACTTGGCTTTCCAGAGGTTTTGGAACTACATTTCCCATGATGCTCTGCCAGCATATCAACCTGCAAAACCTCTGAAGGGCGAAGTTTGAGAATGTCTGCTTTAATAGATGTAATTTGTGTTGTATTGATATTCTCCAAATTAAATAAGGGTTTTTTTTTTGTTTGTTTTTTGTTTTTTTCCATTTAAAAGCTATGTTCACCAAACTTCTTACTCAGCAGCAGTTGCTCACTATATATATGTGCATGATGCATCCAATCAGGAGCTATGTCTCCTGAACCATTTGATTTAATTGGTTTCTGCTCCATGTGTTTTGTTGCATCCTGTTATCCATGGGAAGCTATGCCAGGGTATTCATTAGAGTAGTCCCCGAGCAGCAAGTAACAATGAAACACATGGGTGAGTTGATACGATAGTATAAAATGGTTTGGGCAATATTGAGTGCTGGTTGTCCTAAGTTTCTATCATTGGAGTGAGAGAAGCTAACTTTTTAAGCTTAAGAAATTAGTTTGTTTAGAAAAGTGATATTTAAAACATCTAAGCATTTATTAACCTAAATAATAAATTAAACGGATGCAGTTCCCTAAAAATTAGACATTGGTATTTTGGCTATTTCAGGCTGTTCCGAATCATGATGATTTTGACAATTTTCAGAGCCAGATTTATTCTTGTGAAAGTGCAACACACTAAGGTCTGTGCAAATCCATACCTTAGTGTGTTACACTTTCACAAGAATAAATCTGGCTCTGTAAATTGCTGAATGCAGTTTGCGGCCGTCGCCATCAGCATTCTGATTGGCCTGAAATAGACAAATGCAGATATGTCTACTAAAAATGAAAATAGACAGTTACTTACCTTTATAAATCCCAGCAGCACTGTGATTAAAAGCACCAACGCTTGCTTAAAGGGACATTATACACTCATTTTTTCTTTGCATAAATGTTTTGTAGATAATCTATTTATATAGCCCATAAAGTTTTTTTTTTAAATTAATGTATAGTTTTGCTTATTTTTAAATAACATTGCTCTGATTTTCAGACTCCTAACCAAGCCCCAAAGTTTTATGTGAATACGCTCGACTACCTACTCCAGCTTGCTCCTGTTTGTGTAAAGGGTCTTTTCATATGCAAAAGAAGGGGGAGGGGGGGAGTGTCTTATTTGCCACTTGCAGTGGGCTTTCCAGCTACCTTTTCAACAGAGCCAAACAGACAGCTTCTAAGTAAGTTTTTAAACAGTTTTCTCCAACATAGGTGTGTCCGGTCCACGGCGTCATCCTTACTTGTGGGATATTCTCTTCCCCAACAGGAAATGGCAAAGAGCCCAGCAAAGCTGGTCACATGATCCCTCCTAGGCTCCGCCTACCCCAGTCATTCTCTTTGCCGTTGTACAGGCAACATCTCCACGGAGATGGCTTAGAGTTTTTTAGTGTTTAACTGTAGTTTTTCATTATTCAATCAAGAGTTTGTTATTTTCAAATAGTGCTGGTACGTACTATTTACTCAGAAACAGAAAAGAGATGAAGAATTCTGTTTGTATGAGGAAAATGATTTTAGCAACCGTAACTAAAATCCATGGCTGTTCCACACAGGACTGTTGAGAGCAATTAACTTCAGTTGGGGGAACAGTTTGCAGTCCCTTGCTGCTTGAGGTATGACACATTCTAACAAGACGATGTAATGCTGGAAGCTGTCATTTTCCCTATGGGATCCGGTAAGCCATGTTTATTACGATTGTAAATAAGGGCTTCACAAGGGCTTATTTAAACTGTAGACTTTTTCTGGGCTAAATCGATTGATTATTAACACATATTTAGCCTTGAGGAATCATTTTATCTGGGTATTTTGATATAATAATATCGGCAGGCACTGTTTTAGACACCTTATTCTTTAGGGGCTTTCCCAAAGCATAGGCAGAGTCTCATTTTCGCGCCGGTGTTGCGCACTTGTTTTTTGAGAGGCATGGCATGCAGTCGCATGTGAGAGGAGCTCTGATACTTATAAAAGACTTCTGAAGGCGTCATTTGGTATCGTATTCCCCTTTGGGTTTGGTTGGGTCTCAGCAAAGCAGATACCAGGGACTGTAAAGGGGTTTAAAGCTTAAAACGGCTCCGGTTCCGTTATTTTAAGGGTTAAAGCTTCCAAAATTGGTGTGCAATATTTTCAAGGCTTTAAGACGCTGTGGTGAAAATTTGGTGAATTTTGAACAATTCCTTCATGTTTTTTCGCAATTGCAGTAATAAAGTGTGTTCAGTTTAAAATTTAAAGTGACAGTAACGGTTTTATTTTAAAACGTTTTTTGTACTTTCTGATCAAGTTTATGCCTGTTTAACATGTCTGACCTACCAGATAGACTGTGTTCTGAATGTGGGGAAGCCAGAATTCCTATTCATTTAAATAAATGTGATTTATGTGATAATGACAATGATGCCCAAGATGATTCCTCAAGTGAGGGGAGTAAGCATGGTACTGCATCATTCCCTCCTTCGTCTACACGAGTCTTGCCCACTCAGGAGGCCCCTAGTACATCTAGCGCGCCAATACTCCTTACTATGCAACAATTAACGGCTGTAATGGATAATTCTGTCAAAAACATTTTAGCCAAAATGAACCCTTGTCAGCGTAAGCGTGGCTGCTCTGTTTTAGTTACTGAAGAGCATGACGACGCTGATATTAATATCTCTGAAGGGCCCCTAACCCAATCTGAGGGGGCCAGGGAGGTTTTGTCTGAGGGAGAAATTACTGATTTAGGGAACATTTCTCAGCAGGCTGAATCTGATGTGATTACATTTAAATTTAAATTGGAACATCTCCGCATTTTGCTTAAGGAGGTATTATCCACTCTGGATGATTGTGAAAATTTAGTCATCCCAGAGAAACTATGTAAAATGGACAAGTTCCTAGAGGTGCCGGGGCTCCCAGAAGCTTTTCCTATACCCAAGCGGGTGGCGGACATTGTTAATAAAGAATGGGAAAGGCCCGGTATTCCTTTCGTCCCTCCCCCCATATTTAAAAAATTGTTTCCTATGGTCGACCCCAGAAAGGACTTATGGCAGTCAGTCCCCAAGGTCGAGGGAGCGGTTTCTACTTTAAACAAACGCACCACTATTCCCATAGAGGATAGTTGTGCTTTCAAAGATCCTATGGATAAAAAATTAGAAGGTTTGCTTAAAAAGATGTTTGTTCAGCAGGGTTACCTTCTACAACCCATTTCATGCATTGTCCCTGTCACTACTGCCGCATATTTCTGGTTTGATGAACTGCTTAAGGTGCTCGATAGTGACTCTCCTCCTTATGAGGAGATTATGGACAGAATCAATGCTCTCAAATTGGCTAATTCTTTCACTCTAGACGCCTCTTTGCAATTGGCTAAGTTAGCGGCTAAGAACTCTGGGTTTGCTATTGTGGCGCGCAGAGCGCTTTGGTTGAAATCTTGGTCGGCTGATGCGTCTTCCAAGAACAAGCTACTAAACATTCCTTTCAAGGGGAAAACGTTGTTTGGTCCTGACTTGAAAGAGATTATCTCTGATATCACTGGGGGTAAGGGCCACGCCCTTCCTCAGGATCGGCCTTTCAAGGCAAAAAATAGACCTAATTTTCGTCCCTTTCGTAAAAACGGACCAGCCCAAGGTGCTACGTCCTCTAAGCAAGAGGGTAATACTTCTCAGGCCAAGCCAGCTTGGAGACCAATGCAAGGCTGGAACAAGGGAAAGCAGGCCAAGAAACCTGCCACTGCTACCAAGACAGCATGAAATATTGGCCCCCGATCCGGGACCGGATCTGGTGGGGGGCAGACTCTCTCTCTTCGCTCAGGCTTGGGCAAGAGATGTTCTGGATCCTTGGGCGCTAGAAATAGTCTCCCAGGGTTATCTTCTGGAATTCAAGGGACTTCCCCCAAGGGGGAGGTTCCACAGGTCGCAGTTGTCTTCAGACCACATAAAAAGACAGGCGTTCTTACATTGTGTAGAAGACCTGTTAAAAATGGGAGTGATTCATCCTGTTCCATTAAGAGAACAAGGGATGGGGTTCTACTCCAATCTGTTCATAGTTCCCAAAAAAGAGGGAACGTTCAGACCAATCCTAGATCTCAAGATCTTAAACAAATTTCTCAAGGTCCCATCGTTCAAGATGGAAACCATTCGAACTATCCTTCCTTCCATCCAGGAAGGTCAATTCATGACCACGGTGGATTTAAAGGATGCGTATCTACATATTCCTATCCACAAGGAACATCATCGGTTCCTAAGGTTTGCATTCCTGGACAAACATTACCAGTTCGTGGCGCTTCCTTTCGGATTAGCCACTGCTCCAAGGATTTTCACAAAGGTACTAGGGTCCCTTCTAGCGGTGCTAAGACCAAGGGGCATTGCAGTAGTACCTTACCTGGACGACATTCTGATTCAAGCGTCGTCCCTTCCTCAAGCAAAGGCTCACACGGACATTGTCCTGGCCTTTCTCAGATCTCACGGCTGGAAAGTGAACGTGGAAAAGAGTTCTCTATCCCCGTCAACAAGGGTTCCCTTCTTGGGAACAATTATAGACTCCTTAGAAATGAGGATCTTTCTAACAGAGGCCAGAAAAACAAAGCTTCTGGACTCTTGTCGGATACTTCATTCCGTTCCTCTTCCTTCCATAGCTCAGTGCATGGAAGTGATCGGGTTGATGGTGGCGGCGATGGACATAGTTCCTTTTGCGCGCATTCATCTAAGACCATTACAACTGTGCATGCTCAGTCAGTGGAATGGGGACTATACAGACTTGTCTCCGAAGATACAAGTAAATCAGAGGACCAGAGACTCACTCCGTTGGTGGCTGTCCCTGGACAATCTGTCTCAAGGGATGATGTTCCACAGACCAGAGTGGGTCATTGTCACGACCGACGCCAGTCTGATAGGCTGGGGCGCGGTCTGGGGATCCCTGAAAGCTCAGGGTCTTTGGTCTCGGGAAGAATCTCTTCTACCGATAAATATTCTGGAACTGAGAGCGATATTCAATGCTCTCCAGGCCTGGCCCCAGCTTGCGAGGACCAGGTTCATACGGTTTCAATCAGACAACATGACGACTGTTGCGTACATCAACCATCAGGGGGGAACAAGGAGTTCCCTAGCGATGGAAGAAGTAACCAAAATTATTCTTTGGGCGGAGTCTCACTCCTGCCACCTGTCTGCTATCCACATCCCAGGAGTGGAAAATTGGGAAGCGGATTTTCTGAGTCGGCAGACATTGCATCCGGGGGAGTGGGAACTCCATCCGGAAATCTTTGCCCAAGTCACTCACCTGTGGGGCATTCCAGACATGGATCTGATGGCCTCTCGTCAGAACTTCAAAGTTCCTTGCTACGGGGCCAGATCCAGGGATCCCAAGGCGGCTCTAGTGGATGCACTAGTGGCACCTTGGACCTTCAAACTAGCTTATGTGTTCCCGCCATTTCCTCTCATCCCCAGGCTGATAGCCAGGATCAAGCAGGAGAGGGCGTCGGTGATCTTGATAGCTCCTGCGTGGCCACGCAGGACTTGGTATGCAGATCTGGTGAATATGTCATCGGCTCCACCTTGGAAGCTACCTTTGAGACGAGACCTTCTTGTTCAGGGTCCGTTCGAACATCCGAATCTGGTTTCACTCCAGCTGACTGCTTGGAGATTGAACGCTTGATTTTATCGAAGCGAGGATTCTCAGATTCTGTTATCGATACTCTTGTTCAGGCCAGAAAGCCTGTGACTAGAAAGATTTACCACAAAATTTGGAAAAAATATATCTGTTGGTGTGAATCTAAAGGATTCCCTTGGGACAAGGTTAAGATTCCTAGGATTCTATCCTTCCTTCAAGAAGGATTGGAAAAAGGATTATCTGCAAGTTCCCTGAAGGGACAGATTTCTGCCTTGTCGGTATTACTTCACAAAAAGCTGGCAGCTGTGCCAGATGTTCAAGCCTTTGTTCAGGCTCTGGTTAGAATCAAGCCTGTTTACAAACCTTTGACTCCTCCTTGGAGTCTCAATTTAGTTCTTTCAGTTCTTCAGGGGGTTCCGTTTGAACCCTTACATTCCGTTGATATTAAGTTATTATCTTGGAAAGTTTTGTTTTTAGTTGCGATTTCTTCTGCTAGAAGAGTCTCAGAATTATCTGCTCTGCAGTGTTCTCCTCCTTATCTGGTGTTCCATGCAGATAAGGTGGTTTTACGTACTAAACCTGGTTTTCTTCCAAAAGTTGTTTCTAACAAAAACATTAACCAGGAGATTATCGTACCTTCTCTGTGTCCAAAACCAGTTTCAAAGAAGGAACGTTTGTTGCACAATTTGGATGTTGTTCGCGCTCTAAAATTCTATTTAGATGCTACAAAGGATTTTAGACAAACATCTTCCTTGTTTGTTGTTTATTCAGGTAAAAGGAGAGGTCAAAAGGCAACTTCTACCTCTCTCTCTTTTTGGATTAAAAGCATCATCAGATTGGCTTACGAGACTGCCGGACGGCAGCCTCCCGAAAGAATCACAGCTCATTCCACTAGGGCTGTGGCTTCCACATGGGCCTTCAAGAACGAGGCTTCTGTTGATCAGATATGTAGGGCAGCGACTTGGTCTTCACTGCACACTTTTACCAAATTTTACAAGTTTGATACTTTTGCTTCTTCTGAGGCTATTTTTGGGAGAAAGGTTTTGCAAGCCGTGGTGCCTTCCATTTAGGTGACCTGATTTGCTCCCTCCCTTCATCCGTGTCCTAAAGCTTTGGTATTGGTTCCCACAAGTAAGGATGACGCCGTGGACCGGACACACCTATGTTGGAGAAAACAGAATTTATGTTTACCTGATAAATTTCTTTCTCCAACGGTGTGTCCGGTCCACGGCCCGCCCTGGTTTTTTTAATCAGGTCTGATATTTTATTTTCTTTAACTACAGTCACCACGGTACCATATGGTTTCTCCTATGCAAATATTCCTCCTTAACGTCGGTCGAATGACTGGGGTAGGCGGAGCCTAGGAGGGATCATGTGACCAGCTTTGCTGGGCTCTTTGCCATTTCCTGTTGGGGAAGAGAATATCCCACAAGTAAGGATGACGCCGTGGACCGGACACACCGTTGGAGAAAGAAATTTATCAGGTAAACATAAATTCTGTTTTATACTGGATTTTTATATCAGTATCTGTGCATATTATTCTTTATAGTAGTGTCTATTACATGCAGTTATATGAAAATGAGTGTATACTGTCCCTTTAACTTGAAAATAGCCCTTTTAATTTACTTTGTAAAAAAAAAAATCCCAAATAGCTGTACTAAACATTTTGCTACCAGTCATTCATTATAACATAAGTATATTATATGCCTTTCTGAAGTCATTTATAAAAAGGTTATAATAAATGTACATTTTAAGTTGCTTTTTACTGTTTATCTTTGCAGTATAATAGCAGTTCAGGAATTAGCTATGAGAATCTTGGACCAGAAGAACTACATACACTGCTAACAACGGTAAGGTGACTTAGAATTCAGTACTTTTTTTTTATATTTTTATTTATCGGTCTGATACCACAGTTCAGATCATACCACCTAGCCTTGTGCACTGCCTATCTTAATCAATCCTTTTCCTGCCTATCTTACTCCACCCATACTATAGACCAGGGGTTTTCAAACCTGCCCCCAGGCCTTCCTAACAGGCCAGATTTTCAGGATATCTGAACTGGAGCACAGGTGAAATCAGCTGATTAGTAGACATGGTTATTAACCTGCTCTTATCCAAGGTAATCCTGAAAATCTGGCCTTTTAGGGAGACTTGAGGACAGGTTTGAAATCTTCTTTTTCTTCAGTTTACCTCATCCTCACCCACCCCCACAATGCTTGAATGCATCTCTCAATAATGTAGTATGTTGCAGTAGGTCAGTCCTAATAGTAATTCGTTTTCATTTCTTTTGAAGCCTTAAAGGAACTTTAAACACTAAATATATTTTTCTTTCGTATAATGATAGTCCATAGGGCTCCATAACATGTGGGATATAATTCCTGCTACTATGAGAAGGCCAAGAACCTACACAACAGCTTAAAATCCCTCCCATCTCTCCTCAGTTTTTGTTCTTGGCCTCTCCTGAGAAGGTTGAGAATAGAGATGGTTTTTTTTTTACACTTGGGGTGTCTTTTCTTTGCCTTTTTTGGCCTATTGTGATGATGGACAGTCTTTCAGGCTGGGGCATGTTCTTGAATTCTTGGAGAGCACAAGGAATTTGTTCGCCTCTGGAGGCGTTGTTACCAATCAACATTCTGGAACTCTGAGCAGTTCTTGTGGCTTTTCAGTCCGGGCTCCTCTTAAAACAGGTAGGGTTCAGGCAATATCACGGCGGTGGCCTACATAAATCCTTAAGGGGGTACCCACAGTTTACTGGCTATGCAGGAGTGTCAAGAATCCGGTCTTGTGCATAGGGGAATCAATGTTCCATGTCAGCAGGTTACAGCCGTTAGTCGCGCCATCCAGAATCAGGACATCTTGGATCAATTAATAATCAAATGGGGTCTACCAGATATAGTTCTGATGGCCTCCCAATTAATTCACAATCTTTCAATGCATTGTGCAAGATGAAGAGATCCAAAGGCTCAAATGATAGATGCCTTTGTGTGTCCATGGATTATTTATCTAGTCAGCTTTGGTTATCTTGATTGTTCCAGCCTGGCTCCGCAGATAATGATATGCGGTTCTAATATAGATGTTTTCATCTCCACCATAGCTTCTTCCTCTAAGACAAGATCTGTTGTCTTAAGGGCCTTTTTTCAATCAGGGTCTACATTCTCTAAACTTAACTGTGTGGAGGTTGAATGCCTAGTTTTTAAACAGATGTTTCACTGATTCAGTTATTGACACTGATTTAAGCCAGAAGACATAGAGGGCATATTTTGAAAAGTGTGTTTCTCCTGTTAAGTGTGGTCAGTCCACGGGTCATCATTACTTCTGGGATATTATCTCCTCCCCTACAGGATGTGCAAGAGGATTCACCCAGCAGAGCTGCTATATAGCTCCTCCCCTCTACGTCACCCCCAGTCATTCTCTTGCACCCAACGAATAGATAGGATGTGTGAGAGGACTGTGGTGATTTTAATTAGTTTATTACCTTCAATCAAAAGTTTGTTATTTTATAATAGCACCGGAGTGTGTTATTCATTCTCTGGTAGAATTTGAAGAAGAATCTACCTGAGTTTTTTCTATGATTTTAGCCGGAGTAGTTAAGATCATATTGCTGTTTCTCGGCCATCTGAGGAGAGGTAAACTTCAGATCAGGGGACAGCGGGCAGATTAATCTGCAAAGAGGTATGTAGCAGTTTATTATTTTCTGACATGGAATTGATGAGAAAATCCTGCCATACCGTTATAATGTAAACTCAGCCTTAAATGCAGTAGATGTAGCTGGTATCAGGCTGTCATGTATGTATATTTTACACTTCAGTATTCTGGGGAATGGTACTTCACTGGTTTTATACTGTATGCATAGACTTAACCTATGTTGCAGGGACTTGCAATAGGTTTTAAATAACAATTAATTTATTGAGGTTAAACATTTTTTTGCTGGCATGTAAAATCGTTTATTTCTCTGAGGTACTGGGTGAAAAATGTTTTGGGCACTATTTTTTCCACTTGGCAATAGTTTTGTTTAAATTAAAGCAGTTTACTGATCTCTCTCACTGTTATGTGTGAGGGGGAGGGGCCATTTTTGGCGCTTTTACTACGCATCAAAAAACTCAGTCAGAAGTTCATTTTCTTCCTGCATGATCCGGTTCATCTCTACAGAACTCAGGGATCTCCAAAGCTTGTTTTGAGGGAGGTAATCATTCACAGCAGAGCTGTGAAGATTGTAGTTGACTGTGATAAAAAACGTTTATTTGTGTATTTTTTCTGCTGTCAGGGTTAGTTATCCTTTGCTAATGGGAACAATCCTTTGCTAAAATTGTATATTTCTTACAAAGATTTGATGCTATAACTTATTTATTTTCAACTGTCATAATTTTTTCTGTGCTTCTTATAGGCACAGTTCGTTTTCATATTATTGTAAATTACTTGAAAAGCATTTCCAAGTTGCTAGTTTATTGCTAGTGTGTTAAACATGTCTGATTCAGAGGAAGATACATGTGCTATATGTGCTAATGCCAAAGTGGAGCCCAATAGAAATTTATGTACTAATTGTATTGATGTTACTTTAAATAAAGGTCAATCTGTACAAACTGAACATATTTCACCTAACAACGAGGGGAGAGTTATGCCGACTAACTCGCCTCACGTGTCAGTACCTGCATCTCCCGCTCGGGAGGTGCGTGATATTGTAGCGCCGAGTACATCTGGGCGGCCATTTCAAATCACATTACAGGATATGGCTACTGTTATGACTGAAGTTTTGGCTAAATTACCAGAACTTAGAGGCAAGCGTGATCACTCTGGGGTGAGAACAGAGTGCGCTGATAATATTAGGGCCATGTCAGACACTGCGTCACAGGTGGCAGAACATGAGGACGGAGAACTTCATTCTGTGGGTGACGGTTCTGATCCAAACAGACTGGATTCAGATATTTCAAATTTTAAATTTAAGCTGGAAAACCTCTGTGTATTACTAGGGGAGGTGTTAGCGGCTCTGAATGATTGTGACACAGTTGCAATACCAGAGAAAATGTGTAGGTTGGATAATATTTTGCGGTACCGGCGAGTACTGATGTTTTTCCTATACCTAAGAGACTTAATGAAATTGTTACTAAGGAGTGGGATAGGCCCGGTGTGCCGTTCTCACCTCCTCCGATATTTAGAAAAATGTTTCCAATAGACGCCACCACACGGGACTTATGGCAAACGGTCCCTAAGGTGGAGGGAGCAGTTTCTACTTTAGCTAAGCGTACCACTATCCCGGTGGAGGATAGCTGTGCTTTTTCAGATCCAATGGATAAGAAATTAGAGGGTTACCTTAAGAAAATGTTTGTTCAACAAGGTTTTATATTGCAACCTCTTGCATGTATTGCGCCTGTCACGGCTGCAGCAGCATTTTGGTTTGAGTCTCTGGAAGAGACACTTCAATCATCTACACTAGATGAGATTACACACAAACTTAAAGCCCTTAAGTTAGCTAACTCATTTATTTCAGATGCCGTAGTACATTTAACTAAACTTACGGCTAAGAATTCCGGATTTGCCATTCAGGCACGCAGAGCACTGTGGCTAAAATCCTGGTCAGCTGATGTTACTTCTAAATCTAAATTGCTTAATATACCTTTCAAAGGGCAGACCTTATTCGGGCCCGGGTTGAAAGAGATTATCGCTGACATTACAGGAGGTAAAGGCCATGCCCTGCCTCAGGACAAAGCCAAACCTAGGGCTAGACAGTCTAATTTTCGTTCCTTTCGTAATTTCAAAGCAGGAACAGCATCAACTTCCTCTGCACCAAAACAGGAAGGAGCTGTTGCTCGCTACAGACAAGGCTGGAAACCTAACCAGTCCTGGAACAAGGGCAAGCAGGCCAGGAAACCTGCTGCTGCCCCTAAGACAGCATGAATCGAGGGCCCCCGATCCGGGACCAGATCTAGTAGGGGGCAGACTTTCTCTCTTCGCCCAGGCTTGGGCAAGAGATGTTCAGGATCCCTGGGCGTTAGAGATCATATCTCAGGGATACCTTCTGGACTTCAAATCCTCTCCCCCAAGAGGGAGATTTCATCTGTCAAGGTTGTCAACAAACCAAATAAAGAAAGAAGCGTTCCTACGCTGCGTACAAGATCTTTTATTAATGGGAGTGATCCATCCAGTTCCGCGGTCGGAACAAGGACAAGGGTTTTACTCAAATCTGTTTGTAGTTCCCAAAAAAGAGGGAACTTTCAGGCCAATCTTGGATTTAAAGATCCTAAACAAATTCCTAAGAGTTCCATTGTTCAAGATGGAAACTATTCGAACAATTTTGCCCATGATCCAAGAGGGTCAGTACATGACCACAGTGGATTTAAAGGATGCTTACCTTCACATACCGATTCACAGAAGTCATTACCGGTATCTAAGGTTTGCCTTTCTAGACAGGCATTACCAGTTTGTAGTTCTTCCATTCGGATTGGCTACGGCTCCAAGAATCTTCACAAAGGTTCTGGGTACTCTTCTGGCTGTACTAAGACCGCGAGGAATTTCGGTAGCTCCGTACCTAGACGACATTCTGATACAAGCTTCAAGCTTTCAAACTGCCAAGTCTCATACAGAGTTAGTACTGGCATTTCTAAGGTCGCATGGATGGAAGGTGAACGAAAAGAAGAGTTCTCTCTTTCCACTCACAAGAGTTCCCTTCTTAGGGACTCTGATAGATTCTGTAGAAATGAAGATTTACCTGACAGAAGACAGGTTAACAAAGCTTAAAAATGCATGCCGTGTCCTTCATTCCATTCAACACCCGTCAGTAGCTCAATGCATGGAGGTGATCGGCTTAATGGTAGCGGCAATGGACATAGTACCTTTTGCACGCCTACATCTCAGACCGCTGCAATTGTGCATGCTAAGTCAGTGGAATGGGGATTACTCAGATTTGTCCCCCACTCTGAATCTGAATCAAGAGACCAGAAATTCTCTTCTATGGTGGCTTTATCGGCCACATCTGTCCAGGGGGATGCCATTCAGCAGGCCAGACTGGACAATTGTAACAACAGACGCCAGCCTACTAGGTTGGGGCGCTGTCTGGAATTCTCTGAAGGCTCAGGGACTATGGAATCAGGAGGAGAGTCTCCTTCCAATAAACATTCTGGAATTGAGAGCAGTTCTCAATGCCCTTCTGGCTTGGCCCCAGTTAACAACTCAGGGGTTCATCAGGTTTGTCGGACAACATCACGACTGTAGCTTACATCAACCATCAGGGAGGGACAAGAAGCTCCCTAGCAATGATGGAAGTATCAAAGATAATTCGCTGGGCAGAGTCTCACTCTTGCCACCTGTCTGCAATCCACATCCCGGGAGTGGAGAACTGGGAGGCGGATTTCTTAAGTCGTCAGACTTTTCATCCGGGGGAGTGGGAACTTCATCCGGAGGTCTTTGCCCAGATACTTCGACGTTGGGGCAAACCAGAGATAGATCTCATGGCGTCTCGTCAGAACGCCAAGCTTCCTCGCTACGGGTCCAGATCCAGGGATCCGGGAGCGGTTCTGATAGATGCTTTGACAGCACCTTGGACCTTCGGGATGGCTTATGTGTTTCCACCCTTCCCGATGCTTCCTCGATTGATTGCCAGAATCAAACAGGAGAGAGCATCAGTGATTCTAATAGCACCTGCATGGCCACGCAGGACTTGGTATGCAGATCTAGTGGACATGTCATCCTGTCCGCCTTGGTCTCTACCTCTGAAACAGGACCTTCTGATCCAGGGTCCATTCAAACATCAAAATCTAACTTCTCTGAAGCTGACTGCTTGGAAATTGAACGCTTGATTTTATCAAAACGTGGTTTTTCTGAGCCAGTTATTGATACCTTAATACAGGCTAGGAAGCCTGTTACCAGAAGGATTTACCATAAAATATGGCGTAAATACTTATATTGGTGCGAATCCAAGAGTTACTCATGGAGTAAGGTTAGGATTCCAAGGATATTGTCTTTTCTACAAGAAGGTTTAGAAAAGGGGTTATCTGCTAGTTCTTTAAAGGGACAGATTTCAGCTCTGTCCATTCTTTTACACAAACGTCTGTCAGAAGTTCCGGACGTTCAAGCTTTTTGTCAGGCTTTAGCTAGGATCAAGCCTGTGTTTAAAACTGTTGCTCCGCCATGGAGTTTGAACTTAGTTCTTAATGTTTTACAGGGTGTTCCGTTTGAACCCCTTCATTCCATTGATATCAAGTTGTTATCTTGGAAAGTTCTGTTTTTAATGGCTATTTCCTCGGCTCGAAGAGTTTCTGAGTTATCTGCCTTACATTGTGATTCTCCTTATCTGATTTTTCATTCAGACAAGGTAGTTCTGCGTACTAAACCTGGGTTCCTACCTAAGGTGGTCACTAACAGGAATATCAATCAAGAGATTGTTGTTCCATCTTTGTGTCCTAATCCTTCCTCGAAGAAGGAACGTCTGCTACACAATCTAGATGTAGTCCGTGCCCTGAAATTTTATCTACAGGCAACTAAGGATTTTCGTCAAACGTCTTCCCTGTTTGTCGTTTATTCTGGTCAGAGGAGAGGTCAAAAAGCTTCGGCTATCTCTCTCTCTTTTTGGCTTCGTAGCATAATACGATTAGCCTATGAGACTGCTGGACAGCAGCCTCCTGAAAGAATTACAGCTCATTCTACTAGAGCTGTGGCTTCCACTTGGGCCTTTAAGAATGAGGCTTCTGTTGAACAGATTTGCAAGGCTGCAACTTGGTCTTCTCTTCATACTTTTTCCAAATTTTACAAATTTGACACTTTTGCTTCTTCGGAGGCTGTTTTTGGGAGAAAGGTTCTTCAGGCAGTGGTTCCCTCCGTATAAAGAGCCTGCCTGTCCCTCCCGTCATCCGTGTACTTTTGCTTTGGTATTGGTATCCCAGAAGTAATGATGACCCGTGGACTGACCACACTTAACAGGAGAAAACAAAATTTATGCTTACCTGATAAATTCTTTTCTCCTGTAGTGTGGTCAGTCCACGGCCCGCCCTGTTTTTTATGGCAGGCTAAAAATTTTTTGGATTATACTCCAGTCACCACTACACCCTTGGGCTTCTCCTTTCTCGTTGGTCCTTTGGTCGAATGACTGGAGGTGACGTAGAGGGGAGGAGCTATATAGCAGCTCTGCTGGGTGAATCCTCTTGCACTTCCTGTAGGGGAGGAGATAATATCCCAGAAGTAATGATGACCCGTGGACTGACCACACTACAGGAGAAATGAATTTATCAGGTAAGCATAAATTTTGTTTTCCAGAGAGTTTTCTTGATATTTCTTCAGGATTCCTAGAATGTTAAACTTTTTACAAGATGGCCTTGCAAGGGTTTGTCTGTGAGCTCCCTAAAAGGTCAAATTTCTGTTTTATCTGTTATTTTTCATAAAAAAAATAGTTAAGCTTCCTGATGTTCAGACTTTTTTGTCCAGGCGCTTGTAAGAATTAGGCCAGTTGTGACCTATTTCTCCATTTTGGAATTTGAATCTAGTTGTTTGTTTGCAAGGTCCTCCATTTGAACTGATGCATTCCATTGATATTTCTTTTATCTTAGAAAGTGCCTTTTCTTTTTAGCAATCTCCTCAGCTAGGAGAGTTTGAGTTATCATCTTTGTCCTGTGTGCTAAATATGATTTTCTCTTGTTAAGTGTGTTCAGTCCACGGGTCATCCATTACTTATGGGATATATTCTCCTTCCCAACAGGACGTTGCAAGAGGATCACCCAAGCAGAGCTGCTATATAGCTCCTCCCCTCACATGTCATATCCAGTCATTCTCTTGCAACCCTCAACAAAGAAGGAGGTCGCGAGAGGAGCTGGAGTTTTTACTTATCTATTCTTCAATCAAAAGTTTGTTATTTTAAATGGCACCGGAGTGTGCTGTTTTTCTATCTCAGGCAGTATTTGGAAGAAGAAACTGCCTGCGTTTTTTTTCTATGATCTTAGCAGGCATAACTAAGATCCACTGGCTGTTCTCGACATTCTGAGGAGTGGGGTAACTTCAGAAACTGGGAATAGCATGCGGGGTCCTCCGCAAATGAGGTATGTGCAGTACTTTATTTTCTGGGAATGGAATTGACTAAGAAAATACTGCTGTTACCGTATGATGTAAGTACAGCCTTAAATGCAGTAGTGGCAACTGGTATCAGGCTGATAAATGTATGCGCAGTCAAGTTATTTTCTAGGGACTAGAATTTGACTGAGAAAATACTGTTAAAACTGAAATAATACTTAAGCCTTATCTGCAGTGGTAGCGACTGGTAGCAGGCTTAGTGATAACTTTGCATGACATTGGAAAATGTTGTTTTTTAAAAAAAACGTTTACTGGCATGTTATTCGTTTTTGTGAGGTACTTTGGTGATAAATCTCTTTGGGCATGATTTTTTTCCACATGGCTAACATATTTTTCTGCATGGAAACCGTTATATCAGGGCTCCCACTGTTGTGATAGGAGTGGGAGGGACCTTGTTTTAGCGCCTTGTTGCGCAGTTAAAATTCTAGCACAGTCTTCCTGCTTCTTCCTTCTTGATCCAGGACGTCTCTAGAGAGCTCAGGGGTCTGCAAAATTAATTTGTGAGGGAGGTAATCAGTCACAGCAGATCTGTGACAGTGTGCTTGACTGTGATTAAAAGCGTTAAATCTTAATTGATATCTGTTTTATCCGTTTTGGGTATTGAGGGGTTAATCATCCTTTTGCTAATGGGTGCAATCCTCTGCTAATAATACACTTCTTGTTAAGAATTGTTTAATTATATCTGTATTTTTGAAGTGCTGCAGCGTTTTTTATATTGCTTGTAAACTTATTGAAAGTGATTTCCAAGCTTGCTAGTTTCATTGCTAAGTCTGTTTAAACATGTCTGATTCAGAGGAAACTGTTTGTTCATCATGTTAAAAAGCCAATGTGGAGCCCAATAGAACGATGTGTACCAATTGTATTGATATTGCTTTGAATAAAAGTCAATCTGTACCGATAAAGAAATTATCACCAGACAACGAGGGGGAAGTTATGCCGTCTAACTCTCCTCACGTGTCAGTACCTTCATCTCCCGCTTGGGAGATGCGTAGGATTGAGACACCAAGTACATCTAGGCCCTTACAAATCACTTTACATGATATGGCTAATGTTATGAAAGAAGTATTATATAATATGCCCGAATTAAGGGGCAAACGCGATAGCTCTGGGTTAAGGACAGAGCGCGCTGATGACACGAGAGCCATGTCTGATACTGCGTCACAATTTGCAGAACATGAGGACGGTGAGCTTCATTCTGTCGGTGACGGTTCTGATCCGGGGAGACCGGATTCAGCAATTTCAAATTTTAAATTTAAGCTTGAGAACCTCCGTGTGTTACTAGGGGAGGTATTAGCGGCTCTGAATGATTGCGACACGGTGGCAATTCCAGAGAAATTGTGTAGGTTGGATAGATACTATGCGGTACCGGTGTGTACTGACGTTTTTCCTATACCAAAAAGACTTACAGAAATTATTAGTAAGGAGTGGGATAGACCCGGTGTGCCTTTTTCCCCTCCCCCGATATTTAGAAAAATGTTCCCTATAGACGCCACCACGCGAGACTTATGGCAGACGTCCCTAAGGTGGAGGGAGCAGTTTCTACGTTAGCCAAGCGTACCACTATCCCGGTGGAGGATAGCTGTGCTTTCTCAGATCCAATGGATAAAAAATTAGAGGGTTATCTTAAAATGTTTGTTCAACAGGGTTTTATATTGCAGCCTCTTGCATGCATTGCGCCTGTCACGGCTGCAGCGGCATTCTGGTTTGAGTCTCTGGAAGAGGCGATTCGCACAGAGCCATTGGATGAGGCTTTGAGCAAAGTTAGAACCCTTAAGCAAGCTAATGCGTTTGTTTCAGATACCGTAGTACATCTAACCAAACTTACGGCTAAAAATTCCGGATTCGCCATACAGGCGCGCAGAGCGCTCTGGCTTAAATCCTGGTCAGCGGATGTAACATCCAAGTCTAAGCTACTTAACATTCCTTTCAAAGGGCAGACATTATTCGGGCCCGGCTTGAAGGAAATTATTGCTGACATTACGGGAGGTAAGGGCCACGCCCTTCCTCAGGACAGGGCCAAACCAAAGGCCAAACGGTCTAATTTTCGTGCCTTTCGTAACTTCAAGGCAGGAGCAGCATCGACTTCCTCCGCTCCAAAACAGGAAGGAACTACTGCTCGTTACAGACAGGGTTGGAAAGGCAACCAGTCATGGAACAAGGGCAAGCAGGCCAGAAAGCCTACTCCCGCCCCTAAGACAGCATGAAGACAGGGCCCCCTATCCGGAGACGGATTTAGTGGGGGCATACTTTCTCTCTTCGCCCAGGCTTGGGCAAGAGATGTGCAGGATCCCTGGACGTTAAAGATTATATCTCAGGGATACCTTCTGGATTTCAAAACCTCTCCTCCACAAGGGAGGTTCCATCTTTCGAGGTTATCGACAAACCTAGTAAAGAGAGAGGCATTTCTACAATGTGTACAAGACCTCTTAATCATGGGAGTGATCCACTCAGTTCCGCGATCGGAACAGGGACAAGGATTTTACTCAAATCTATTTGTGGTTGCCAAAAAAGAGGGAACCTTCAGACCAATCTTGGACTTAAAGATCTTAAACAAATTCCTAAGGGTACCATCGTTCAAGATGGAAACCATTCGAACCATCCTACCCATGATCCAAGAGGGTCAATATATGACCACGGTGGACTTAAAGGATGCTTACCTTCATATTCCGATTCACAAAGATCATTATCGGTACCTAAGGTTTGCCTTTCTAGACAGGCATTACCAGTTTGTGGCTCTTCCCTTCGGGTTAGCCACGGCCCCGAGAATTTTTACGAAGGTTCTGGGCTCACTTCTGGCGGTACTAAGACCACAAGGCATAGCGGTGGCTCCGTACCTAGACGACATTCTGATACAAGCGTCAAGTTTTCAGAATGCAAAGTCTCATACAGAGATAGTTCTAGCATTTCTGAGGTCGCATGGGTGGAAAAGAGTTCTCTGTTACCACTCACAAGGGTTCCTTTTCTAGGGACTCTTATAGATTCTGTAGAGATGAAGATTTACCTGACGGAGTCCAGGTTATCAAAGATTCTCAATGCTTGCCGTGTCCTTCATTCCGTTCCAAGCCCATCAGTAGCTCAGTGCATGGAGGTAATCGGCTTAATGGTCGCGGCAATGGACATAGTGCCATTTGCGCGCCTGCATCTCAGACCGCTGCAACTATGCATGCTCAGTCAATGGAACGGGGATTACTCAGATCTGTCCCCTTTGCTAAATCTGGACCAGGAGACAAGAGATTCTCTTCTCTGGTGGTTATCACGGGTTCATCTGTCCAAAGGAATGACCTTTCGCAGACCAGATTGGACGATTGTAACAACGGATGCCAGCCTTCTAGGCTGGGGAGCAGTCTGGAATTCCCTGAAGGCTCAGGGATCGTGGACTCAGGAGGAGAAACTCCTTCCAATAAACATTCTAGAATTAAGAGCAATATTCAATGCTCTTCTAGCTTGGCCTCAGTTAGCAAAACTGAGGTTCATCAGATTTCAGTTGGACAATATCACGACTGTGGCTTACATCAATCATCAAGGGGGAACCAGGAGTTCCCTAGCGATGTTGGAAGTCTCGAAGATAATTCGCTGGGCAGAGTCTCACTCTTGCCACCTGTCAGCGATTTACATCCCGGGCGTAGAGAACTGGGAGGCGGATTTCCTAAGTCGCCAGACTTTTCATCCGGGAGAGTGGGAACTTCACCTGGAGGTATTTGCTCAACTGATTCGTCGTTGGGGCAAACCGGATCTGGATCTCATGGCATCTCGCCAGAACGCGAAGCTTCCTTGTTATGGATCCAGGTCCAGGGACCCGAGAGCGGTGCTGGTAGATGCATTAGCAGCCCCTTGGGTTTTCAACATAGCTTATGTGTTTCCACCATTTCCGTTGCTACCTCGACTGATTGCCAGGATTAAACAGGAGAGGGCATCGGTAATTCTGATAGCGCCTGCGTGGCCACGCAGGACCTGGTATGCAGACCTAGTGGACATGTCGTCCTGTCCACCATGGTCTCTTCCTCTGAGGCAGGACCTTCTAATTCAGGGTCCTTTCAACCATCCAAACCTAATTAACCTGAGGCTGACTGCCTGGAAATTGAACGCTTGATTCTATCAAAGCGTGGGTTTTCTGATTTGGTTATTGATACATTAATACAGGCTCGGAAACCTGTGACCAGAAAAATTTACCATAAGATATGGCGTAAATATTTATATTGGTGCGAATCCAAGAGTTACTCATGGAGTAAGGTTAGGATTCCTAAGATATTGGTTTTTCTACAAGAGGGTTTAGAAAAGGGTTTATCCGCTAGTTCGCTAAAGGGACAGATTTCAGCTCTGTCTATTCTTTTACACAAACGTCTGGCAGAGAATCCAGACGTCCAGGCCTTTTGTCAGGCTTTGGCTAGAATTAAGCCTGTGTTTCAAGCTGTTGCTCCTCTGTGGAGCTTAAACTTGGTTCTTAAAGTTCTTCAGGGTGTTCCGTTTGAACCCCTTCATTCTATTGATATTAAGCTTTTATTTTGGAAAGTTTTGTTTTTGATGGCTATTTCCTCGGCTCGAAGAGTCTCTGAGTTATCTGCCTTACATTGTGATTCTCCTTATCTGATCTTTCATTCAGACAAGGTAGTACTGCGTACTAAACCTGGGTTTTTGCCTAAGATTGTTTCTAACAGGAATAGCAATGAAGAGATTGTTGTTCCATCATTATGTCCTAATCCTTCTTCAAAGAAGGAACGTCTTTTGCATAATCTAGACGTGGTCCGTGCTCTGAAGTTCTACTTACAGGCAACTAAAGATTTTAGACAAACTTCTTCTCTGTTTGTCGTTTACTCTGGACAGAGGAGAGGTCAAAAGGCTTCGGCTACCTCTCTCTCTTTTTGGCTTTGTAGCATAATACGTTTAGCCTATGAGACTGCTGGACAGCAGCCTCCTGAAAGAATTACAGCTCATTCCACTAGAGCTGTGGCTTCCACCTGGGCCTTTAAGAATGAGGCCTCTGTTGAACAGATTTGCAAGGCTGCAACTTGGTCTTCACTTCATACTTTTTCCAAATTTTACAAATTTGACACTTTCGCTTCTTCGGAGGCTGGTTTTGGGAGAAAGGTTCTACAGGCAGTGGTTCCTTCTGTTTAATGTTCCTGCCTTGTCCCTCCCATCATCCGTGTACTTAGCTTTGGTATGGGTATCCCATAAGTAATGGATGACCCGTGGACTGAACACACTTAACAAGAGAAAACATAATTTATGCTTACCTGATAAATTTATTTCTCTTGTAGTGTGTTCAGTCCACGGCCCGCCCTGTCTTTTTAAGGCAGGTTCTAAATTTTAAAATTATAACTCCAGTCACCACTGCACCTTATAGTTTCTCCTTTCTCGTCTTGTTTCGGTCGAATGACTGGATATGACATGTGAGGGGAGGAGCTATATAGCAGCTCTGCTTGGGTGATCCTCTTGCAACTTCCTGTTGGGAAGGAGAATATATCCCATAAGTAATGGATGACCCGTGGACTGAACACACTACAAGAGAAATAAATTTATCAGGTAAGCATAAATTATGTTTTCTTCTTTTGAAAATATCAATCAGGAGATTGATCCTCCTTCTTTGTGTCCAGATCCTGCCAATTCTAAGGAACGACGTTTGCATAATCTTGATGTAGTCAGAGCATTGAAGTTCTGTCTTCAAGCTACTAAGGAATTTAGATAATCTTCCATCTTGTTTGTTCACTACTATGGGACTCATAAAGGGCAGAATGCTACAACTGTAGTTTTGGCCTCTTGGCTCAAACAGGTAATCAGAAGGCCGCCTTGGTGGTGAGAAATTTGCACCTTAAACGTATCACAGCCCATTATACGAGATCAGTATCATTTTCTTGGGCTTTTAAAACGATGCATCTTTGAAGCAGACTTCCAAAGCTGCACCATTGTCTGCTCTGCATACCTTTTTCAAGAAATGTCCCCTTTGATGATTTTGCTTCTCCACAAGCAGCTTTTGGCAGGAAAGTTCTTCAGGCCGCAGTGTCTGATAAATAGGAACTGCCTTAATATTGTCCCACCCTTTCTGTAACATGGACTATCTGCTTGGGTATTAATCCTACATGTTATGGGCCCTATGGACTATCCTCATTATACAAAAGAAAACATAATTCATGCTTACCTGATAAATTGTTTTCTTTCTATTTCTGGCACGACTGTTCTAATTTGCATCTCTGAAAACCCTGCTTTTGGCTTTCCTACCTATGTTTCCTATTCTTTGCTCGGCTATACGTTAAACTGAGGAGAGGTGGGAGGGAATTTTAGCTCTTGTGTGGGTTCTTGGCCTCCTCCTAGTGGCGGAATTTTATACTATATGTTATGGATGGACAGACTACTCAGGTAAGCATAAATTATGTTTTATAAGCATAGTATTGAGGTTATTCCTAACCTCCCTCTAATCATGAGTGCTCCATTTTGAAATCTGTCCCTACATTCCAGTACTGATGTGTTTGTTCATGCACCGCTACTCTCCTTCAGATACCTGCAGTGTAACCTATGCTCCATAATGGCAGAACCCATGATTAGGGAGAGGTGCATTTGGCAGCCCTGGGACCCTCTTTTTAACACTTTGAAAAAATAGGGTTATGGCCCTTTAAGAAAACTGCTGATTGCTCGGTGTAGCTTGATTGCACGTAGGCAGCTTAGGTTATCTTATACAGCACGTGAGGGATGTTTTTGGGGTATGTTTTTTATAGGTGTTTTTACTA
The DNA here is from genome assembly GCF_027579735.1 of Bombina bombina. Taxonomy (NCBI): domain Eukaryota; kingdom Metazoa; phylum Chordata; class Amphibia; order Anura; family Bombinatoridae; genus Bombina; species Bombina bombina. The sequence goes on from NC_069499.1 coordinate 1,193,266,370, forward strand.
AAACTTTATTAAATGCCTTTTTCTTTGATTTTCCATGTGGTAGCCCCACCCCCTTAGCTTTGCTGTCTTTTTTTCTTATTCCTGAGCTGCAGCTAGGGAGGAACAGGCATTCAAAGTATTTGTTTGTTTGCTTTTTGGTTCTTGAATCCGCCTCAATTTGTGATCCTTTCATTGGTGGGGGTGAGTACCCATGCAGAAGCTGCCAAGTGGTCACTTGTGGGCATTTGGTCAGGCTGTTTTATAGGGCCTAGGTGTTACCTTACCCTTTATATACTTGCAGGTGTCATGGGGTGTAAATTGGCAACTGTAGAGGGCTCTCTACCATTAACGTTTATCAGTGTATGTGTGTTATTCATGCTCTGCTATATTTGTGAGTTTTGCACATAATGTAACCCAGTGAATCTGTTCCCAGTGAAACTATGTCTATTACTTTGGAAAAAACGAAAAAACAAGTGTTATAAAGCGCTAAGGTCTAAAAATTAATCCAGGCCGCTCCCTAACCACCTCTCCAAATGGCTATGTAGAAAACAGAGTATCAAAATATAAAATGAGAGGGCGCTAAAAGCAAGAATAAATACCACACTTAATCTCTAAAAAATTATGAGTTTAATAAACATAATTAAACATATATATAACAAGTAAAAATTACTAACATCAAAAAATTGAAGGGACGTCTCCCTATAAAAAATTTTATCTTAAAAATACCACCAATATATTCCAAAAAAATATATTAAAACTTATCAATTTAAGAACTGCCACAAAGTGACTGAAAGTGTTATGCAACATTGTTAATCATTTTTTGGATCATTACCAACTGCTGGTCCCTAAGCATTTGCGGATTAATTTCTCCAACATAGGTGTGTCCGGTCCACGGCGTCATCCTTACTTGTGGGATATTCTCTTCCCCAACAGGAAATGGCAAAGAGCCCAGCAAAGCTGGTCACATGATCCCTCCTAGGCTCCGCCTTCCCCAGTCATTCTCTTTGCCGTTGTACAGGCAACATCTCCACGGAGATGGCTTAGAGTTTTTTGGTGTTTAAATGTAGTTTTTATTCTTCAATCAAGAGTTTGTTATTTTAAAATAGTGCTGGTATGTACTATTTACTCTGAAACAGAAAAGAGATGAAGATTTCTGTTTGTAAGAGGAAAATGATTTTAGCAACCGTTACTAAAATCGATGGCTGTTTCCACACAGGACTGTTGAGAGGAATTAACTTCAGTTGGGGGAAACAGTGAGCAGACTTTTGCTGCTTGAGGTATGACACATTTCTAACAAGACTTGGTAATGCTGGAAGCTGTCATTTTCCCTATGGGATCCGGTAAGCCATTTTTATTAAATGAGAATAAAGGGCTTCACAAGGGCTTTAAAGACTGGTAGACATTTTTCTGGGCTAAAACGATTGATATATAAGCATTTTTAATACTTCATAGTTTTGAGGAGTTATTTTATTCTTGGGAATTATGTAAAATAACCGGCAGGCACTGTATTGGACACCTTTTTCACTGGGGGCCTTCTCTAATCATAGGCAGAGCCTCATTTTCGCGCCTCTATTGCGCAGTTGTTTTTGGGAAGCAAGACATGCAGATGCATGTGTGAGGAGCTCAGATACGTAGAAAAAGCTTACCGAAGGCGTCATTTGGTATCGTATTCCCCTTTGGGCTTGGTTGGGTCTCAGCAAAGCAGATACCAGGGACTGTATAGGGGTTAAATATAAAAACGGCTCCGGTTCCGTTATTTTAAGAGTTAAAGCTTTCAAATTTGGTGTGCAATACTTTTAAGGCTTTAAGACACTGTGGTGAAATTTTGGTGAATTTTGAACAATTCCTTCATACTTTTTCACATTTTCAGTAATAAAGTGTGTTCAGTTTAAAATTTAAAGTGACAGTAACGGTTTTATTTTAAAACGTTTTTTGTACTTTGTTATCAAGTTTATGCCTGTTTAACATGTCTGAACTATCAGATAGACTATGTTCTGTATGTGGGGAAGCCAAGGTTCCTTCTCATTTAAATAGATGTGATTTATGTGACACAAAATTTAGAGAAAATGATGCCCAAGATGATTCCTCAAGTGAGGGGAGTAAGCATGGTACTGCATCATCCCCTCCTTCGTCTACGCCAGTCTTGCCCACACAGGAGGCCCCTAGTACATCTAGTGCGCCAATACTCCTTACTATGCAACAATTAACGGCTGTAATGGATAATTCTATCAAAAACATTTTAGCCAAAATGCCCACTTATCAGCGAAAGCGCGACTGCTCTGTTTTAGAAAATACTGAAGAGCATGAGGACGCTGATGATATTGGTTCTGAAGTGCCCCTACACCAGTCTGAGGGGGCCAGGGAGGTTTTGTCTGAGGGAGAAATTTCAGATTCAGGGAAAATTTCTCAACAAGCTGAACCTGATGTGATTACATTCAAATTTAAATTGGAACATCTCCGCGCTCTGCTTAAGGAGGTGTTATCTACTCTGGATGATTGTGAGAATTTGGTCATCCCAGAGAAATTATGTAAGATGGACAAGTTCCTAGAGGTCCCGGGGCCCCCCGAAGCTTTTCCTATACCCAAGCGGGTGGCGGACATTGTAAACAAAGAATGGGAAAGGCCTGGCATACCTTTTGTCCCTCCCCCTATATTTAAGAAATTGTTTCCTATGGTCGACCCCAGAAAGGACTTATGGCAGACAGTCCCCAAGGTCGAGGGGGCGGTTTCTACTCTAAACAAACGCACTACTATCCCTATAGAAGATAGTTGTGCTTTCAAAGATCCTATGGATAAAAAATTAGAGGGTTTGCTTAAAAAGATGTTTGTTCAGCAAGGTTACCTTCTACAACCAATTTCATGCATAGTTCCTGTCACTACAGCAGCGTGTTTCTGGTTCGATGAACTAGAAAAGTCGCTCAATAAAGATTCTTCTTATGAGGAGATTATGGACAGAATTCATGCTCTCAAATTGGCTAACTCTTTTACTTTAGACGCCACTTTGCAATTGGCTAGATTAGCGGCGAAAAATTCAAGGTTTGCTATTGTGGCGCGCAGAGCGCTTTGGCTAAAATCTTGGTCAGCGGATGCGTCTTCCAAGAACAAATTGCTTAACATACCTTTCAAGGGGAAAACGCTGTTTGGCCCTGACTTGAAAGAGATTATTTCTGATATCACTGGGGGTAAGGGCCACGCCCTTCCTCAGGATAGGTCTTTCAAGGCTAAAAATAAACCAAATTTTCGTCCCTTTCGCAGAAACGGACCAGCCCCAAGTGCTACATCCTCTAAACAAGAGGGCAATACTTCTCAAGCCAAGCCAGCCTGGAGGCCAATGCAAGGCTGGAACAAGGGTAAGCAGGCCAAGAAACCTGCCACTGCTACCAAGACAGCATGAGATGTTGGCCCCCGATCCGGGACCGGATCTGGTGGGGGGCAGACTTTCTCTCTTCGCTCAGGCTTGGGCAAGAGATGTTCTGGATCCTTGGGCGCTAGAAATAGTCTCCCAAGGTTATCTTCTGGAATTCAAGGGGCTTCCCCCAAGGGGGAGGTTCCACAGGTCTCAATTGTCTTCAGACCACATAAAAAGACAGGCATTCTTACATTGTGTAGAAGACCTGTTAAAAATGGGAGTGATTCATCTTGTTCCATTAGGAGAACAAGGGATGGGATTCTACTCCAATCTGTTCATAGTTCCCAAAAAAGAGGGAACATTCAGACCAATCTTAGATCTCAAGATCCTAAACAAGTTTCTCAAGGTTCCATCGTTCAAAATGGAAACCATTCGGACTATTCTTCCTTCCATCCAGGAAGGTCAATTCATGACCACGGTGGATTTAAAGGATGCGTATCTACATATTCCTATCCACAAGGAACATCATCGGTTCCTAAGGTTCGCCTTTCTGGACAAGCATTACCAGTTTGTGGCACTTCCATTCGGATTAGCCACTGCTCCAAGAATTTTCACAAAGGTACTAGGGTCCCTTCTAGCGCTGCTACGACCAAGGGGCATTGCAGTAGTACCTTACTTGGACGACATACTGTTTCAAGCGTCGTCCCTACCACAAGCAAAGGCTCATACGGACATTGTCCTGGCCTTTCTCAGATCTCACGGGTGGAAAGTGAACGTAGAAAAAAGTTCTCTATCTCCGTCAACAAGAGTTCCCTTCTTGGGAACAATAATAGACTCCTTAGAAATGAGGATTTTTCTGACAGAGGCCAGAAAATCAAAACTTCTAAGCTCTTGTCAAGTACTTCATTCTGTTCCTCTTCCTTCCATAGCGCAGTGCATGGAAGTAATAGGTTTGATGGTCGCGGCAATGGACATAGTTCCTTTTGCGCGAATTCATCTGAGACCTTTACAACTGTGCATGCTCAGTCAGTGGAATGGGGATTATACAGACTTGTCTCCGACGATACAAGTAGATCAGAGGACCAGAGATTCACTCTGTTGGTGGCTGACCCTGGACAACCTGTCACAGGGGATGAGCTTCCGCAGACCAGAGTGGGTCATTGTCACGACCGACGCCAGTCTGGTGGGCTGGGGCGCGGTCTGGGAACTCCTGAAAGCTCAGGGTCTTTGGTCTCGGGAAGAATCTCTTCTCCCGATAAATATTCTGGAACTGAGAGCGATATTCAATGCTCTCAAGGCTTGGCCTCAGCTAGCAAAGGCCAAATTCATACGGTTTCAATCAGACAACATGACGACTGTTGCGTATATCAACCATCAAGGGGGAACAAGGAGTTCCCTGGCGATGGAAGAAGTGACCAAAATCATTCAATGGGCGGAGAGTCACTCCTGCCACTTGTCTGCAATCCACATCCCAGGAGTGGAAAATTGGGAAGCGGATTTTCTGAGTCGTCAGACATTTCATCCGGGGGAGTGGGAACTCCATCCGGAAATCTTTGCCCAAATTACTCAATTGTGGGGCATTCCAGACATGGATCTGATGGCCTCTCGTCAGAACTTCAAGGTTCCTTGCTACGGGTCCAGATCCAGGGATCCCAAGGCGACTCTAGTAGATGCACTAGTAGCACCTTGGACCTTCAACCTTGCTTATGTATTCCCACCGTTTCCTCTCATCCCCAGGCTGGTAGCCAGGATCAATCAGGAGAGGGCATCGGTGATCTTGATAGCTCCTGCGTGGCCACGCAGGACTTGGTATGCAGACCTGGTGAATATGTCATCGGCTCCACCATGGAAGCTACCTTTGAGACAGGACCTTCTTGTTCAAGGTCCTTTCGAACATCCGAATCTGGCCTCACTCCAACTGACTGCTTGGAGATTGAACGCTTGATTTTATCAAAGCGAGGGTTCTCAGATAAAATATGGAAAAAATATATCTGTTTGTGTGAATCTAAAGGATTCCCATGGAACAAGATAAAAATTCCTAAGATTCTATCCTTTCTTCAAGAAGGTTTGGAGAAAGGATTATCTGCAAGTTCTTTGAAGGGACAGATTTCTGCTTTATCTGTTTTACTTCACAAAAAGCTGGCGGCTGTGCCAGATGTTCAAGCTTTTGTTCAGGCTCTGGTTAGAATCAAGCCTGTTTACAAACCTTTGACTCCTCCTTGGAGTCTCAATTTAGTTCTTTCAGTTCTTCAGGGGGTTCCGTTTGAACCCTTACATTCCGTAGATATTAAGTTATTATCTTGGAAAGTTTTGTTTTTGGTTGCAATTTCTTCTGCTAGAAGAGTTTCAGAGTTATCTGCTCTGCAGTGTTCTCCTCCTTATCTGGTGTTCCATGCAGATAAGGTGGTTTTGCGTACTAAACCTGGTTTTCTTCCGAAAGTTGTTTCTAACAAAAACATTAACCAGGAGATAGTCGTGCCTTCTTTGTGTCCGAATCCAGTTTCAAAGAAGGAACGTTTGTTGCACAATTTGGATGTGGTTCGTGCTCTAAAATTCTATTTAGATGCTACAAAGGATTTCAGACAAACATCTTCCTTGTTTGTTGTTTATTCTGGTAAAAGGAGAGGTCAAAAAGCAACTTCTACCTCTCTCTCTTTTTGGCTTAAAAGCATCATCAGATTGGCTTACGAGACTGCCGGACGGCAGCCTCCTGAAAGAATCACAGCTCATTCCACTAGGGCCGTGGCTTCCACATGGGCCTTCAAGAACGAGGCTTCTGTTGATCAGATATGTAAGGCAGCGACTTGGTCTTCACTGCACACTTTTACTAAATTTTACAAATTTGATACTTTTGCTTCTTCTGAGGCTATTTTTGGGAGAAAGGTTTTGCAAGCCGTGGTGCCTTCCATCTAGGTGACCTGATTTGCTCCCTCCCATCATCCGTGTCCTAAAGCTTTGGTATTGATTCCCACAAGTAAGGATGACGCCGTGGACCGGACACACCTATGTTGGAGAAAACAGAATTTATGTTTACCTGATAAATTACTTTCTCCAACGGTGTGTCCGGTCCACGGCCCGCCCTGGTTTTTTAATCAGGTCTGATAATTTATTTTCTTTAACTACAGTCACCACGGTATCATATGATTTCTCCTATGCAAATATTCCTCCTTTACGTCGGTCGAATGACTGGGGAAGGCGGAGCCTAGGAGGGATCATGTGACCAGCTTTGCTGGGCTCTTTGCCATTTCCTGTTGGGGAAGAGAATATCCCACAAGTAAGGATGACGCCGTGGACCGGACACACCGTTGGAGAAAGTAATTTATCAGGTAAACATAAATTCTGTTTTTATTGCAATTACCAGTGGCCCACATCGATTTGACTATACTTTTTTGTCCTTATACAAACGGATGATAAATGGAATTTTAATATATTTTTTTGGAATATATTGGTGGTATTTTTAAGATAAAATTTTTTATAGGGAGACGTCCTTTCAATTTTTTGATGTTAGTAATTTTTACTTGTTATATATATGTTTAATTATGTTTATTAAACTCATAATTTTTTAGAGATTAAGTGTGGTATTTATTCTTGCTTTTAGCGCCCTCTCATTTTATATTTTGATACTTTGGAAAAAACAACTGCTGTTAACTCTCCCTGTTCCTTTTTTTTTTGTTTACTTTGCAATACTGTTCCAGTGTGCCAGGTCCATCAACTTTGCACTTGTTGTGTACCTCAATTTCTGCATGCAAATCAGCTGCATCCCTCTACTCCTCTGAGTAATAAATACAGGAGCAGGATTAAATTCCTTAGAGAGCCTCTACTGACTTTACTCCTGAGTTTAAAGATAATTTACCCTGGGCTATGGCATAATATTTAGTGGCTATCCCCATGCAAGTAAGCATAAATGCAAATCTGGGGATTTGCCTCATTCTCTTGAAGCGAACATGCAAACTCCTTCCCCTCAATCTCAAATACCTGTCCTGCTTCAGAGCTCTGACGACTTAATGTGGAACATATCCATAGCCCTTACCCTATTTTTGTATGTGGGTGACAGTTCTCATTTGCACCTCGTAACCCCGATTTCTGTATTTTTTTTTTTTTAATTATTATTATTATATACATACGTGCACAAATACTCCAGACTAGCTCCATCCATAAAATCAGTGGGATCTTTATTGTAATAAAAAAAATTAAAACAATGGACACACAGCATGTAAGAACATCGGTAGTGCAAACACTATTCACTAAAAGCGTGGCATCAAAAAACCTACGATCGAGATGCTATATGATGTCACTGACAGGATTCGGGTTTTCCCCCGTAATCCTAGTATACTCACCTACGGGTACCCTTGTGTTTATATAGACATTTATATGTGTCTCAATCAAATGAACCACCACGGAAGCACCCTTAACCCTTTGAGTGCTAAGCACTTTCCCACCTGGGTGCTAAGCTGTTTTAGTTTTTTTCTTCTATAAGGTACGACGAGTCCACGGATTCATCCTTTACTTGTGGGATATTATCCTCCTGCTAACAGGAAGTGGCAAAGAGCACCACAGCAGAGCTGTCTATATAGCTCCTCTCTTAGCTCCATCCCCCAGTCATTCTCTTTGCCTACTCTAAGTACTAGGAAGGGTAAAGTGAAAGAGGTGATAAAATGTTAGTTTTTATTTTCTTCAAGCAAGAGTTTTTTATTTTAAATGGTACCGGTGTGTACTGTTTACTCTCAGGCAGCAGATGGATGAAGACTTCTGCCTGGAGGCTGATGATCTTAGCATTTGTCACTAAGATCCAGAGCAGTTCCCACAGAGGCTGAGGGGTACAAGAAACTTCAGTGTGAGGAACGTTTTCATGCTATATAGCAGTGAGGTGTGTTCAGTAATTTTTTCTGGAGAGACTGTGGTATTTCAGAAAGGCTGACAGTATCCCCGTAAGGGTAAGCAGTAACCCTAAGAGTTATAGAAGGGTATTACAAGGCTTGCATAAGGGGCTAATTAAAAAATGGTTGACACTGAGTTTTGAATGTTTGTGGGCAGACGTTTTGTGAACTGGGAGTGCTGTTAACGTTTTTTGGGACAATAACGTTTTTTGGCAACTTTATTGAGGGTACACTTGGCTTATTTTTTGGGTCTCAGAACCCACATGGCTAATTTGGAACCGCTCTGGTGCGGTTCATTTAGGCTGATAAAACATCGAGTGAGATCGGCGGGGCCTATTTTCGCGCCTCAGATGCGCAGTTGTATTTACTAAGCAAGCAGCAAGCTCCAACTCCGGAGGGCCCTTGTGGAAGTATTGGGCCAAATCGAAGCTTTAACCCCATTTTTCCAATCCCTGAGGGCAGGTAGGCAGCCCTGCTGTGGCGAGGTGCTGGGGGTGTTTTTTCCGGATTTAGGCCTTATCGATCCGGTTTTCACAATAAAGGGTTAAATGTTTGTTTTTCTTGTGGGGCAAACTTAACTACAAAAATTGAGTCTTATATCAAAAATTTGAAAAGATTGGTGTATTTTAAAGCAGTTTTGCAGAACGTGTATGTTTTTTTTTTCTCTTAAAGGCGCAGTACCGTTTTTTTAAGATTATTTTTTTCACTAAATAAAGTGTTTTCAAGCTTGTTTGTGGTCATTACTAGCCTGTTCAACATGTCTGACATTGAGGAAAGTCAATGGTCAATGTGTTTAGAAGCCATTGTGGAACCCCCACTTAGAATGTGTCCCTCATGCACTGAAAGGTCAATAAATTGCGAAGAACATATTTTAGCTAATAAAAGTATGTTGCAGGATGATTCTCAGTCAGAAGGGAATCAGGTTATGCCATCTAATTCTCCCCAAGTGTCACAACCATTAACGCCCGCACAAGCAACGCCAAGTACTTCTAGTGCGTCTAATTCTTTCACCCTGCAATATATGGCCACAGTTATGAATACTACCCTCACAGAGGTTTTATCTAAGCTGCCTGGGTTGCAGGGGAAGCGCAGTAGGTTTGGTGTGAGAACAAACGCTGAGCCCTCTGACGCTTTATTAGCCATATCTGATGTACCCTCACAATGCTCTGTGTTGGGGGTGAGGGATTTGCTGGCTGAGGGAGAGATTTCTGATTCAGGAAATATGTTTCCTCAGACAGACTCAGATATGACGGCTTTTAAATTTAAACTAGAACACCTCCGCTTATTGCTCAGGGAGGTTTTTAGCGACTCTGGATGATTGTGACCCTATTGTAGTTCCAGAGAAATTGTGTAAAATGGACAGATTTCTAGAGGTTCCTGTCTACACTGATGTTTTTCCGGTCCCTAAGAGGATTTCGGACATTGTTACTAAGGAGTGGGATAGACCAGGTATTCCGTTCGCTCCCCCTCTTACTTTTAAGAAAATGTTTCCCATATCAGATACCATGCGAGACTCGTGGCAGACGGTCCCTAAGGTGGAGGGAGCTATTTCTACCCTGGCTAAGCGTACAACTATACCTATTGAGGACAGTTGTGCTTTCAAAGATCCTATGGATAAAAAATTAGAGGGTCTCCTGAAGAAAATATTTGTTCATCAAGGTTTTCTTCTCCAGCCTATAGTGTGCATTTTTCCTGTAACTACTGCAGCATCCTTTTGGTTCGAGGCTCTGGAGAAGGCTCTTCAGGTTGAGACCCCATTAGATGATATTCTAGATTTTCAAGCTAGCTAATTCTTTCATTACAGATGCCGCTTTTCAATTGGCTAAATTAGCGGCGAAAAATTCAGGTTTTGACATTTTAGCGCGTAGAGCGTTATGGCTTAAGTCCTGGTCTGCTGATGTGTCATCAAAAGCTATGCTGTTAGCCATCCCTTTCAAGGGTAAGACCCTATTCAGACCTGAACTGAAAGAGATCATTTCAGACATCACTGGAGGAAAAGGCCATGCCCTTCCTCAGGATAAGACAAATAAGATGAGGACCAAACAAAATAATTTTCGTTCCTTTCGGAACTTCAAAGGTGTTCCCTCTTCCCCTGCCGCAAAGCAAGAGGGGAATTTTACTCAATCCAAGTCAGTCTGGAGACCTAATCAGACTTGGAACAAGGGTAAACAGGCCAAGAAGCCCGCTGCTGCCACCAAGACAGCATGAAGGGGTAGCCCCCGATCCGGGTCCGGATCTAGTAGGGGGCAGACTTTCTCTCTTTGCTCAGGCTTGGACAAGAGACGTTCAGGACTCCTGGGCTTTAGAAATCGTAACCTAGGGGTATCTTCTAGATTTCAAAGATTCTCCCCCAAGGGGGAGATTCCATCTTAATTGTCTGTAAACCAGACAAAAAGAGAGGCTTTCTTACGCTGTGTAGAAGACCTATATACCATGGGAGTGATCTGCCCAGTTCCGAAAACAGAACAGGGGCAAGGGTTCTACTCCAATCTGTTTGTGGTTCCCAAAAAAGAGGGAACCTTCAGACCAATTTTGGATCTCAAGATCCTAAACAAATTCCTCAGAGTCCCATCCTTCAAGATGGAGACCATTCGGACTATTTTGCAGATGATCCAGGAGGGTCAATATATGACCACCGTGGACTTAAAGGATGCGTATCTACACATCCCTATCCACAAAGATCATCACCAGTTCCTCAGGTTCGCCTTTCTGGACAAGCATTTCCAGTTTGTGGCTCTTCCCTTCGGGTTGGCCACAGCTCCCAGAATTTTCACAAAGGTGCTAGGGTCCCTTCTGGCGGTTCTAAGGCCGCGGGGCATAGCTCTGGCGCCCTACCTGGATGATATCTTAATCCAGGCGTCGACTTACCAACTAGCCAAGTCTCACACGGACATCGTGTTGGCTTTTCTAAGATCTCACGGGTGGAAGGTGAACGTAAAAAAGAGTTCGCTTATCCCTCTCACAAGAGTTCCATTCCTGGGAACTCTGATAGATTCGGTGGACATGAAAATTTCTTTCATGTAATTGGCAAGAGTCCATGAGCTAGTGACGTATGGGATATACATTCCTACCAGGAGGGGCAAAGTTTCCCAAACCTCAAAATGCCTATAAATACACCCCCCCCCTCACCACACCCACAATTCAGTTTTACAAACTTTACCTCCCATGGAGGTGGTGAAGTAAGTTTGTGCTAGATTTCTACGTTGATATGCGCTTCGCAGCAGGCCGAAGCCAGGTTTTCCTCTTAGAGTGCAGTGAATGTCAGAGGGATGTGAAGAGAGTATTGCCTATTTGAATACCATGGTTTTCCTCTAGGGGATCTATTTCATAGGTTCTCTGTTATCGGTCGTAGAGATTTCTTCTCCTACCTCCCTTTTCAGATCGACGATATACTCTTATATACCATTACCTCTACTGATTCTCGTTTCAGTACTGGTTTGGCTATCTACTTTATGTAGATGAGTGTCTTTGGGTAAGTAAGTCTTATTTTATTTATGACACTCTCAGCTATGGTTTGGCACTTTATATGTAAAGTTCTAAATATATGTTTTATACTTATATTTGCCATGATTCAGGTCAGTCAGTCTATTTTCCTTCTTTCAGACTGTTTAATTTTTTGGGAAAATGCATATGCATGAAATATTTTTCTTACCTAAAATTTTCAATTGACTTTTTTCCTTTAAATTGCGGGCTGTTAGGCTTGCTGGTGCAAAAAATGCTAGAATTTATTGCGTCATTTTTGGCGTGAGATTGACGTTTGTCTGACATCAATGACGTCATTACCGGCGTCGTAGTTGACGCCGGAAGTTTTCACGTAGTTGCGTCATTTTTGACTCTCGTGATTATTACAGACGTTTTTGGCGCCAAAAAATATGTGGGCGTCATACTTGGCGCCAGTTTTTTACATTATTTAAGTCTCACTTTTTAGTTGCTTCTGGTTTCTAGAGGCTTGTTCTGTTTGCATTTTTTCCCATTCCTGAAACTGTCATTTAAGGAATTTGATAATTTTGCTTTATATGTTGTTTTTCTATTACATATTGCAAGATATTCCAAAAACTGTTCCTGTATCAGAACATACTGTTGGATTCCTGATGACTGATATCAGTCCTACCAAAGCTAAGTTCATTTATTTTAATGTTATGAATTTTATCTTTAGCTATGGTTTGTAATAAGTTATCATGATAAACTTTTACATGCAGAGTCCATTAGTATTTATGCATTATCTATTGCTATTCTTTTTGCATCTAATGTACAAGATATACCTAGGAATCTATGAGAATGTTTTTCTGATTCTATCCTAAAGGCTTTGTCTGACAATCCCGCCTTCTAATAAAATCTATAGGTCTTTTTTAAACTTCTCATTTAGTTGATGAATTTTCAAATGACCGACAATATACTGAATTATCCTTCTCTGATGATTTTTCTCATTTAGAATATACTTCATCAGATATTTGACACTAACAAATCTACTTTTTTATTTTTAAATAGAGTACATTTGTTGTTGAAAAGGTGTTGATTATATTGGATATTGAGGAGTTTAGCTCTTTTGATTTAAGACTAGCTAACATTTAAATTCTGCTCATTAACCTCCTGTGGTTTCTTCAGATGTTTTTTTCCCAGTTCATGATACTAGGGAATGGAATAGGCCTGGGACTTCTTTTATTCCTTCTTTAAGGTTTTTAAATTGTATCCTTTGCCGGCAGTTAGTTTAAAGTTTTGAGGAAGATCCCCAAAGTTAATGGGGCTATCTCTACTCTTGTTAACCATACAACTATTCCTATAGAAAATAGTATTTATTTTTTTCCTTCAGATGGGGAACTTGTATATTATTTAAGGAAAATTATTTTATTTCAGGTCCTTTTCATAGGCCTGCAATTTATTTGGCTGATGTTGCAAATGCTTCAACTTTCTGGTTGGATACTTTAGTGCAACAAGTATCGGATTATGATTTGTTTTAGCATTAAGTTGATCAACATGCTAATTATTTCATTTGTGTCGTCATTTTTTTGATATTTTCACAATTGAGGTTAAATCTATGTCTTTAGCTATTTTTAGCTAGAAGAACTTTGTGACTTAATCTTGGAATGCTAATTTGATTTCTAAAATTCATATTTCTTTTTTTCCAAGGTAATCAATTATTTGGTACACAATTGGATTCAATTTTTTCCAACTGTTACTCTGGGGAAGGGAGTTTTTTGTTGCTTCAAGATTGAGTTCTAAGAGTAAATCTTAAGCTTATATTAGTTTGTTCTTAATAAGGAACAGAATCCTAATTCTTCCCCAAGTATCATGTTTATAATTGGAAGCTTTCTTCAACATAGAATGAATTTAAGCTATTTAAAAGATCAAAGTCAGCCCCCCAAATTTGCATGTAGGTGCGTTTTTTTATTCCAGCTTAGCTGGTAAGGGGCAGGTTTTGACTTTTTTAAATTTGTTTGGTTCAATTCGGTCCAAACTTCTTAGATTGGGGTACTGAATAGGATTCAGAGTAAAACCGCCTGTGAGAAGTTTTTTTCTCTCTAGCATATTCCAGCTATTCCAGTAAAGGCTCACACTTTTATGTGTTGGGTACTTGTGAGGCGCGGCTGGTTACCCGTTGGAGTCTCAAGGCGCTGCTCAGACCTGGAGTTATCTGGGGTATTCATACCAGTTCCATTTCAGGAACAGGGTTTGGGGTTTTGTTCAAAACTATTCATTGTCCCAAAGATAGAAAATCTTTTTGATTTGTCATATAAGAGTTCCTTCTTTCAGAATGGTGTTTATATGGTCTATTCTGCCTTTTTGGTCAGTAAGGGCATTATTTGTTTACAATAGATACAATAGATGCATATCTTCTGTTCTCATTCAGATTATTTTCATTTTCTGAGATTCTCTTTTTTTGACGAGTATTACCAATTTGTTGCTTTTCCTTCTGGTCTAGCGACAGCTCTGAGAATCTTTTCAAGGTTCTCAGTGTTTCCTTATTTGGACGATCTCGTGGTACTGGCTCAGTCTTTTCGTTCTGCAGAATCTCATACGATTCAACTTTTGTTGTTTCTTCTAAGACATGTTTGGAGGATCTTTTTATCAAAAGATCCTTGGTTGCTCAGACAAGGGTCACCTTTTTTAGGTTTCCAGATAGATTGTGTCAATGTCTTTGTCTCTAACAGACAGGAGACAATTATATTGGGTTCAGTTTGTCGGAACCTTCAGTCTCCAATGTTCAACTATCTTTGACTTGGTGGTTAGATCACCATCATATAGTTCTACGGGTCTCTTCGATTCATCCAACCTGGAACTTGATCACTACAGATGCGAGTCTTTTAGGTTGGGAGGCTGTCTGGGGATCTCTGTCAGCACAAGGGGTTTGGAAATCTCAGGAGGCGAGATTACCATTCAATATTTTGGAACTCCGTGCATTCTCAGAGTTCGTCTGTTTTGGCTTCTTTTTGAAGAGAGAGACGTTATTGTTTTTCAGACAGACAATGTCACAACTGTGGCGTATGTCAATCATCAGGGTGGGGCTCTCAGTCCTTAGGCTGTGAAAGAAGTATCTCGGATACTTGCTTGGGCTAAATCCAGCTCCTGTCTAATTTCTGCGGTCCATATCCCAGGTTTAGACAATTGGGAAGCGGATTATCTCTGTCAATCAAGCTTTACATCCTGGAGAATGGTCTCTTTACCCAGATGTGGTTTTTTTTCAAATTGTTCTGATGTGAGGGTTTCCAGTAATAGTTCTGATGGCATCTCATCTAAACAAGAAAACTTCCCAGGTACCTATTCAGGTCCGGGGATCCTCAGGCGGAAACAGTGTATGCATTGACACTTCCTTGGAGTTATCAATCTGCCTATATTTTTGCTCCTTCTGGTTCTTCTTTTTAAGAGTGATTTTTGAAAATCATCATGGAGCAATAGTTTGTGCTGCTGGTGGCTCCAGCATGGCCGCTCAGGTTTTGGTATATGGTTCTTGTTCGGATGTCCAGTTGCCAACCTTGGTCACTTCCATTTAGGCCAGACCTTATATCTTAAGATTCGTTTTTTCCGTCAGGAAATCAAATTATTAATTTTGATGGTATGGAAATTAAAACTCTTAGTGCTTAGTCATACAGGTTTCTCTGACTCAGTGATTAATACTATGTTGCAGGTTCGTAAATATGTGTCTAGAAAGATTTATTATCGAGTTTGGAAGACTTTCATCTTATGATGCTCTTCTCATAATTTCTCTTGGCATTCTTTTAGAATTCCTAGGATTTTATATTTTCTTCATAAGGTTTTGTCTGCAAGTTCCTTGAAAGGACAAATCTCTGCTCTTTCTGTGCTGTTTCACAGAAAAAATTGCTAATCTTTCTGATATTCATTGTTTTGTTCAGGCTTTGGTTCGTATCAAGCCTGTCATTAAGCCAATTTCTCCTCCTTGGAGTCTTAATTTGGTTCTGAGGGCTTAACAGGCTCTTCCGTTTGAGCATATGCATTCTTTGGACATTGAATTACTTTCATGGAAAGTATTGTTACTTTTGGCCATCTCTTCTGCTAGAAGAGTATTTGAATTATCTGTTCTTTCTTGTGAGTCTCCTTTTCTGATTTTTCATCAGGATAAGGTGGTTTTGCTGTCTTTATTTAAATTTTTACCTCAAGTTGTGAATTCTAACAACATTAATAGAGGAATTATTGTTCCCTCCTTGTGTCCTAAATCCTAAGAATTCTTTGGAAAGATCCTTACATTCTTTGGATGTGGTCAGAGTTTTTAAATATTATGTTGAAGCTACTAAGATTTCAGAAAGACTTCTAGTCTATTTGTTATCTTTTCTGGTTTTAGGAAAGGTCAGAAGGCTTCTGCCATTTCTTTGGCGTCTTGGTTAAAGCTTTTGATTCTTCATGCTTATGTGGAGTCGGGTAAATCCTCGCCTCAAAGGATTACGGCTCATACTACTAGGTCAGTTTCTACTTCCTGGGCTTTTAAGAATGAAGCTTCTGTTGATCAGATTTGCAAAGCAGCAACTTGGTCTTTTTTGCATACTTTTACTAAATTCTACCATTTAGATGTTTTTTCTTCTTCAGAAGCAGTTTTTGGTAGAAAAGTACTTCAGGCAGCTGTTTCAGTCTGATTCTTCTGCTTATAATTTCAGTTTTTTTCATTATAAAGATTAAAACTTTTGATTTGGGTTGTGGATTGTTTTTTCAGCGGAATTGGCTGTCTTTATTTTATCCCTCCCTCTCTAGTGACTTGCGTGGAGTTCCACATCTTGGGTATTTGCTATCCCATACGTCACTAGCTCATGGACTCTTGCCAATTACATGTAAGAAAACATAATTTATGTAAGAACTTACCTGATAAATTCATTTATCTCATATTGGCAAGAGTCCATGAGACCCACCGTTTTTTGTGGTGGTTATGATTTTTTTGTATAAAGCACAATTATTCCAATTCCTTGTTGATGCTTTCGCTCCTTTCTTATCACCCCACTTCTTGGCTATTCGTTAAACTGAATTGTGGGTGTGGTGAGGGGTGTATTTATATAGGCATTTTGAGGTTTGGGAAACTTTGCCCCTCCTGGTAGGAATGTATATCCCATACGTCACTAGCTCATGGACTCTTGCCAATATGAATTTATCAGGTAAGTTCTTACATAAATTATGTTTTTTCTGACGGAGGTCAGGAAATCAAAGATTTTATCCATCTGCCGAGCTCTTCATTCCATTTCTCGGCTGTCAGTGGCTCAGTGTATGGAGGTAATCGGCTTAATGGTAGCGGCAATGGACATAGTTCCGTTTGCCTGCTTGCATCTCAGACCACTGCAACTATGCATGCTCAAACAGTGGAATGGGGATTATGCAGATTTATCTCCTCAGATAAATCTGGACCAAGAGACCAGAGACTCTCTTCTTTGGTGGTTATCACAGGATCATCTGTCCAAGGGAATGTGTTTCCGCAGGCCAGAGTGGGTCATAGTGACGACGGACGCCAGCCTATTGGGCTGGGGTGCAGTCTGCAATTCCCTGAAAGCACAGGGTTTGTGGACTCAGGAGGAGGTTCTCCTCCCGATAAATATTCTAGAACTGAGAGCGATATTCAAAGCGCTTCAGGCGTGGCCTCAGCTGGCGTCGGCAATACGTGACAATATCACGACTGTAGCATATAGCAATCAGGGGGGAACAAAGAGTTCTCTAGCGATGATAGAGGTTACCAAAATAATTCGATGGGCAGAGACTCACTCTTGCCATCTATCAGCAATCTATATCCTTGGAGTGGAGAACTGGAAAGCGGATTTCCTAAGTCGTCAGACTTTTCATCCGGGGGAGTGGGAACTTTATCCGGAGGTGTTTGCACAATTGATTATGCAATGGGGCACACCAGAATTGGATCTGGTGGCGTCTCGTCAGAACGCCAAACTTCCTCGTTACGGGTCCAGGTCAAGGGATGCTCTAGCAGTACCCTGGTCGTTCAACCTGGCTTATGTGTTTCCACCATTTCCTCTCCTTCCCCGTTTGATTGCCAGAATCAAACAGGAGAGAGCTTCGGTGATTTTGATAGCACCTGCGTGGCCACGCAGGACTTGGTATGCAGACCTGGTAGACATGTCATCTCTTCCACCATGGTCTCTGCCACTGAGACAGGACCTTCTGATTCAAGGTCCATTCCAGCATCCAAATCTAGTTTCTCTGCGGCTGACTGCTTGGAGATTGAACGCTTGATCTTATCAAAGCGGGGTTTCTTGGAGTCAGTCATAGATACCTTGATTCAGGCTCGAAAGCCTGTTACTAGGAAAATTTATCATAAGATATGGCGTAAATATCTTTATTGGTGCGATTCCAAAGGCTACTCATGGAGTAAGATCAGGATTCCTAGGATTTTGTCCTTTCTCCAAGAAGGATTGGAGAAGGGGCTATCAGCTAGTTCTTTAAAGGGACAGATATCTGCTTTATCAATTCTACTGCACAAACGTCTGGCAGATGTTCCAGATGTTCAGTCGTTCTGTCAGGCTTTAGTTAGAATCAAGCCTGTGTTTAAACCTTTTGCTCCGCCATGGAGTTTGAATTTAGTTCTTAAAGTTCTTCAAGGGGTTCCATTTGAACCTATGCATTCCATAGATATTAAGCTTCTATCTTGGAAAGTTCTGTTTTTAGTTGCTATCTCTTCGGCTCGAAGAGTTTCTGAACTATCTGCATTGCAATGCGACTCGCCTTATCTTGTTTTCCATGCTGATAAGGTGGTTTTGCGTACCAAACCTGGATTCCTTCCTAAGGTTGTTACTAATAGGAATATCAATTAGGAAATTGTTGTTCCTTCTCTGTGTCCTAATCCTTCCACTAAGAAGGAGCTATTTTTTTTTCAAGCAGTGGTGCCTTCTGTTTAACCATCTGTCTTGTCCCTCCCGTTCATCCGTGTCCTGTAGCTTTGGTATTGTATCACACAAGTAAAGGATGAATCCGTGGACTCGTCTTACCTTATAGAAGAAAAGTAAATTTATGCTTACCTGATAAATTAATTTCTTCTATGGTAAGACGAGTCCACGGCCCGCCCTGTCATTTTAAGACAGATTATATTTTTTTATTTTAAACTTCAGTCACCTCTGCACCTTTTAGTTTCTCCTTTTTCTTCCTGTACCTTCGGTCGAATGTCTGGGGGGGTGGAGCTAAGGGAGGAGCTATATAGACAGCTCTGCTGTGGTGCTCTTTGCCACTTCCTGTTAGCAGGAGGAGAATATCCCACGTCGTACCATAGAAGAAATTAATTTATCAGGTAAGTTCTTACATAAATTATGTTTTTTCTTTTTTCCAGAACTGCGCGGTGACGTCATCGCGCGTGATATCACCGTGCCTAACATGAAGCACCCGGCGATGCCTGTCACTATGCAGGCCCGATCGCCGGGTAGTAGCGGGTGGGAGAGTGCTAGCGATGGCTCTGAGCCGTCTAGCACCAGAGTGGAAAACTCTGCAACGGCTCAGAGCCATCGTTGGCACTTAAGGGGTTAAAGGGATAGTAAAGTCCAAATTAAACTTTAATGATTCAGATAGGGCATGTAATTTTAAGCAACTTTCTAATTTACTTTTATCAGCAAAATTGCTTTATCTTGGTATTCTTAGTTGAAAGCTAAACCTAGGTAGACTCATATGCTAATTTCTAAGCCCTTGAAGGCCGCCTCTTATCTGAATGCATTTGACATTTTCACAGCTAGAGGGCGTTAGTTCATGTGTTTCATATAAATAACATTGTGCTCATGCACGCAGAGTTATTAAGTAGTCAGCACTAATTGCCTGAAATAAGTCTGTCAAAAGATCTGAGATAAGGAAGCAGAAGCTCAGATACAAGGTAATGACAGAGATAAAAAGTATATTTCTATAACAGTGTTGGTTATTCAACACTGGGGAATGGTAAATAAAGGGATTATATTTGTAAAAATAAAATTTTTGCTGTTCACTATCCCTTTAAAGATCGTGTTCAGAATCCAAATTTTTTTTCTTTCATGATTCAGATAGAACATGCAATTTTAAGCAGCTTTCTAATTTACTCCTTTTAATACATTTTTTTTTCGTTCTCTTGCAATGTTCCCTCTAATTTTTTTTCATTGTGTGCAATTATGTTTTTCTGTGTGTGGCACTGAGCAAATTCAGAGTAGCTCCCCTCAAATGTGTAGCAAATCACAAAAGTGCATAATCAATTAAAATTAGCCAAACATAGTCTGACCAATTTTACACAAAACCATTTGATCAGTAGAGCAAAAACAACCACACAAAATTCAAATAAGGGGAAATCTAAACATAGTGCTGTTTTTTTTTTTTTGTTTGTTATTTTGCAAACACGTTGAATGTACTGCACAGGACTATCGGAGCTGATTGGCCACAGAGGGCGCGCCATGTAGCGTTCATATAATTTGATCTTGGTAAGTGGTTGTCATGACGACTGAATCGCCACCGCTCTGTAATGCGCTGTGCACAGACCTGCTCACAACCGTGGGTGTGTAAACTAAAAGCACACTGATAGGATAGCCTACACAGCCTAACAGTCTCATCTGCTGTAATCTCTTTGTTAAAGATAATACAATGTACCTAAAATATATATATATGCGATCGATATATGTACACAAATCAACCCCACTGAAGGGCCAGCCACTACAGCGCGCCTTTCACTCCTAAAGGAGAAGCGCTTCTTCCGGCTTAACGTGACAGCATAAAGCCATATCATCTTGCGGCTCAGTTTTAGAAAAAAAAAAAAAAACATTTCTACATCCCTCCGGTGTTGCGCGCCTGACATGATGCCTGCGCTACACCGAGAGGGAAGGTGCGCTACTGTGCACCTTAGAGGGAACATTGCTCTCTTGGTATCTTTATTTGAAAAAGCAGGAATGTAAGATTACGAGCATGCCCATTTTTGGTTCAGCACCCTGAATAGCACTTGCTGATTGGTGGCTATATTCATCTTTTTCAGTCAGTCAATGTCACAGCAGTAGCCTACATCAATAATCGTGGGGGGACTCCTAGTTATGAAGGAAGGGTATCAAATTATTTCCTTGGCAAAAGCCAATTGTTGCCTGATTACTGCAGTTCATGTTCCAGGAGTGAATGACTGGGAAGCAATGTTTCTCAGTTGTCAGTCACTGCATCCTGGAGAGTGGTCTCTTTATCTGCATGTCTTTTTATCAGATAGTGTTGATTGTTGGGGTCTCCCAGAGAGAGATCTGATGTGTTTTCTATTGAATAATAAACTTCTCAGATTCAGAGCGGTTTGTGGTTACTTTGGGGCCTAGGTTTTTTCCTCTGTTTTGGGCCTTTTGTCTTAAGGTCCGTTTTCTTTTACAAGATATGACAAGTCCACGATTTCATCCTTACTTATGGGATAACGCCTCCTGATTAGCAGGAAGTGGCAAAGAGCACCACAGCAGAGCTGTATATATAGCTCCTCCCAACCCAGTCATTCTCTTTGCCTGTGTTAGTGATGGAAGAGGTAAAGTGAGGTGTTAGTTTAGATTCTTCAATCAAGAAGTTTTTTTATTTTAAAATGGTGCCAGTGAGTACTATTTTTCTCAGGGAGAAATTAGCAGTCACTTAATCCCTAGGAGGAGTGGAGACTTCTTATTTTTCTGCCCTGATGTTAATGATCTTAGCAAACATTATCTAAGATCCCGGCTGGTTTTCCACTGAGCAGTTGAAGGTAGTGTAAAGAAATATATTCAGTGTGGAGAACCGTATCATGCTACAAGCAGCATTGAGGTATGTTCAGTCATTTGTTTCTGGGGAGACTTGATACATCAGAACAGGCTGACATTTTTCCCTAACTGGGGAGGGATAATCAGTAGGCACTATAAGAATGGAAATGGTGTACCTGGATTCCCTTTTTATATTGATATTTATCAGTGTTTTTGATTTTCACTTATACATATGTGGGCTGACGCTGGGAGATGCGGTTTGCTATCCATGAGCTTTGCTATCCATGAGCTGGTGTTATTAGATAAAAAAATAACAGGCATGGGAGAGAGCTATATTTATGGTTGTTGCGCTTTTATTGTTAAAGTGTGTATTATGAGGGGCACATGGCGTTTTTGAACATTTATATTGGGATATCCGACATGTTGGGTTTCGGGCCATGCGGACCTCAGTGCGGCTCGAGTTACGCCCAGCGTGGGCGGGGCCTAATTTTGCGCGCTCAGTCGCACAGTCTTCATCCGGATCAAGCAGCAAGGTCCTGGGCTCCGGTGGGGCCTAAGTTATTTTGTACTCCAAGGGTACAGAGGGACTTAGGAGCGCTATCTAAGCCAAGGCAGTGTGATCTGGGGGCAGGTAGGCGCCACAGTAGAGCTATGGCAAGATGCAGGGGCCTAGAGTGTTGATAAAGTTAATAAACTTGTTAAGCTTCATGAAAGTTGATATAATTTGATATATTACATTGCCAAACAAGCGGTGCAATAGTGTAAAGTCTATTTGGACACATAAGGGCAATTTTTATTACCGCAAACGCTGTTTTGCTGATAACAGAAAAATTGTTGCGCTTTTATTATTTAAAGGCGCAGTACACGTTTTAGTTCAAAATTTTTGTCTATGTAATTTGACTTCAGAGCTCAATATATTAAGTAAAGAACGACTGTCATTTCTATTGCTAGTCTGTTTAACATGTCTGAACTTGAGGAAACTACTTGTTCTATGTATAAATAAAAAGAGAGAAGCGCTCAACCTGGAAACGAACAATAGCATAATAGCTTGTTCTATGGCTAGTTACCACCCAAGAAGCAGCCTCTTTTTGCTCAACATGTGCCTTTCACAGAGAAAAACTTTCCTGAAGCATATCAGTCTGATCCTGACTTCACAGTGCAGTCCAGCCCCGAAATACCAGGCAATTCTTCTCTGAACAAGAGAAACAGCAAAACCCCAGACGTACGTTTCGGCCTATTGTGGGCCTCGTCAGTGAGGTGCAGCCATATCCCTCTAGGCACACTGAGCAACGGGTCCACGTCTGGATTCCCGCATCACACTTAGGGAGACTTCCCAAAATGTCATAATTTGAATAAATAAAAAGAGAGAAGCGCTCAACCTGGAAACGAACAATAGCATAATAGCTTGTTCTATGGCTAGTTACCACCCAAGAAGCAGCCTCTTTTTGCTCAACATGTGCCTTTCACAGAGAAAAACTTTCCTGAAGCATATCAGTCTGATCCTGACTTCACAGTGCAGTCCAGCCCCGAAATAACAGGCAATTCTTCTCTGAACAAGAGAAACAGCAAAACCCCAGACGTACGTTTCGGCCTATTGTGGGCCTCGTCAGTGAGGTGCAGCCATATCCCTCTAGGCACACTGAGCAACGGGTCCACGTCTGGATTCCCGCATCACACTTAGGGAGACTTCCCAAAATGTCATAATTTGAATAAATAAAAAGAGAGAAGCGCTCAACCTGGAAACGAACAATAGCATAATAGCTTGTTCTATGGCTAGTTACCACCCAAGAAGCAGCCTCTTTTTGCTCAACATGTGCCTTTCACAGAGAAAAACTTTCCTGAAGCATATCAGTCTGATCCTGACTTCACAGTGCAGTCCAGCCCCGAAATACCAGGCAATTCTTCTCTGAACAAGAGAAACAGCAAAACCCCAGACGTACGTTTCGGCCTATTGTGGGCCTCGTCAGTGAGGTGCAGCCATATCCCTCTAGGCACACTGAGCAACGGGTCCACGTCTGGATTCCCGCATCACACTTAGGGAGACTTCCCATAATGTCATAATTTGAATAAATAAAAAGAGAGAAGCGCTCAACCTGGAAACGAACAATAGCATAATAGCTTGTTCTATGGCTAGTTACCACCCAAGAAGCAGCCTCTTTTTGCTCAACATGTGCCTTTCACAGAGAAAAACTTTCCTGAAGCATATCAGTCTGATCCTGACTTCACAGTGCAGTCCAGCCCCGAAATACCAGGCAATTCTTCTCTGAACAAGAGAAACAGCAAAACCCCAGACGTACGTTTCGGCCTATTGTGGGCCTCGTCAGTGAGGTGCAGCCATATCCCTCTAGGCACACTGAGCAACGGGTCCACGTCTGGATTCCCGCATCACACTTAGGGAGACTTCCCAAAATGTCATAATTTGAATAAATAAAAAGAGAGAAGCGCTCAACCTGGAAACGAACAATAGCATAATAGCTTGTTCTATGGCTAGTTACCACCCAAGAAGCAGCCTCTTTTTGCTCAACATGTGCCTTTCACAGAGAAAAACTTTCCTGAAGCATATCAGTCTGATCCTGACTTCACAGTGCAGTCCAGCCCCGAAATGCCAGGCAATTCTTCTCTGAACAAGAGAAACAGCAAAACCCCAGACGTACGTTTCGGCCTATTGTGGGCCTCGTCAGTGAGGTGCAGCCATATCCCTCTAGGCACACTGAGCAACGGGTCCACGTCTGGATTCCCGCATCACACTTAGGGAGACTTCCCAAAATGTCATAATTTGAATAAATAAAAAGAGAGAAGCGCTCAACCTGGAAACGAACAATAGCATAATAGCTTGTTCTATGGCTAGTTACCACCCAAGAAGCAGCCTCTTTTTGCTCAACATGTGCCTTTCACAGAGAAAAACGTTCCTGAAGCATATCAGTCTGATCCTGACTTCACAGTGCAGTCCAGCCCCGAAATACCAGGCAATTCTTCTCTGAACAAGAGAAACAGCAAAACCCCAGACGTACGTTTCGGCCTATTGTGGGCCTCGTCAGTGAGGTGCAGCCATATCCCTCTAGGCACACTGAGCAACGGGTCCACGTCTGGATTCCCGCATCACACTTAGGGAGACTTCCCAAAATGTCATAATTTGAATAAATAAAAAGAGAGAAGCGCTCAACCTGGAAACGAACAATAGCATAATAGCTTGTTCTATGGCTAGTTACCACCCAAGAAGCAGCCTCTTTTTGCTCAACATGTGCCTTTCACAGAGAAAAACTTTCCTGAAGCATATCAGTCTGATCCTGACTTCACAGTGCAGTCCAGCCCCGAAATACCAGGCAATTCTTCTCTGAACAAGAGAAACAGCAAAACCCCAGACGTACGTTTCGGCCTATTGTGGGCCTCGTCAGTGAGGTGCAGCCATATCCCTCTAGGCACACTGAGCAACGGGTCCACGTCTGGATTCCCGCATCACACTTAGGGAGACTTCCCAAAATGTCATAATTTGAATAAATAAAAAGAGAGAAGCGCTCAACCTGGAAACGAACAATAGCATAATAGCTTGTTCTATGGCTAGTTACCACCCAAGAAGCAGCCTCTTTTTGCTCAACATGTGCCTTTCACAGAGAAAAACTTTCCTGAAGCATATCAGTCTGATCCTGACTTCACAGTGCAGTCCAGCCCCGAAATACCAGGCAATTCTTCTCTGAACAAGAGAAACAGCAAAACCCCAGACGTACGTTTCGGCCTATTGTTCTATGTGTTTGGATGCCATTGTGGAACCCCCTCATGTACTGAAAGGGCCTTACAATGTAAAGAGCAGATTTTATTTAAGGAAAGTGTGTCTAAGGATTATTCAGTCTGAGGAGAATCAGGCTATGCCGCCAAATTCTCCCAAAGCTTCACAACCTTTAACGCCCACCCAAGCGACGCCGGGTTCTTCAACCGCATCTACTTCATTTACTCTGCAGGATGTGGCTGCAGTTATGTCATCTACCCTTACAGAGGTATTATCTAAGTTGCCAGTGTTACAGGGCAAACGCAGCAGGACAGAAGTCAATTTGAATACTGAGACCTCTGATGCTTTGTTGGCTATTTCCGATGTACCCTCACAGGGATCTGATTTGGGGGTCAGGGAACTTCTGTCTGAGGGGGAACTTTCCGATTCGGGAAGTGTTACCTCAGACGGATTCGGACGTCATGTCCTTTAGATTTAAGCTTGAACACCTCCGCCGGTTACTTCGGGAGGCTTTAGCGACTCTGGATGACTGTGACTCTATTGTGGTACCACCAGAGAAATTGTGTAAAATGGACAAATACTTAGAGGTACCTGCTTACTCTGTTTTTCCGGTTCCTAAGAGAATTTCGGAGATTATTACGAAGGAATGGGACAGACCGGGTATCCCGTTCTCACCTTCTCCTAATTTTAAGAAAATGTATCCCATATCTGACACTGTTTGGGACTCTTGGCAAACAGTCCCTAAGGTGGAGGGAGCTATATCTACCCTGGCTAAGCGTACAACTATTCCTATTGATGACAGTTGTCCTTTCAAAGACCCTATGGATAAGAAATTGGAGGGTCTTCTAAAGAAATTGTTTATTCATCAGGGTTTCCTTTTACAACCGACGGCCAGCATTGTACCAGTTACCACTGCGGCGGCCTTCTGGTTTGATGCCTTAGAAGAGTCTCTTAAGACTGAGACTCCTTTAGAGGATATTTTAGATAGAATTAAGGCTCTTAAGCTGGCTAATTCTTTTATTACAGATGCCGCCTTTCAGATTGCCAAATTGGCAGGTAAGAATACCGGATTTGCCATTTTAGCGCGTAGAGCGTTATGGTTAAAATCTTTTCAAAGCTTTTGGCTATTCCTTTCAAAGGAAAAACCCTATTCTGGCCTGACTTGAAAGAAATCATTTCTGACATTACGGGAGGTAAGGGTCATCTCCTACCTCAGGATAGAACTGGTAAACTGAGGGGTAAACAAAATAATTTTCGTTCCTTTCGGAACTTTAAAGGAGTCCCCTCTTCTTCCGCCAAACAGGAAGGGAATTTTGCTCAGGCCAAGTCCGTCTGGATACCCAACCAGGCTTGGAACAAGGGTAAACAACCCAAGAAGCCCGCTGCTGCTACCAAGACAGCATGAAGGGACGGCCCCCGATCCGGGACCGGATCTAGTAGGGGGCAGACTTTCTCTCTTTGCCCAGGCTTGGGTAAGAGATGTTCAGGATCCTTGGACACTGGAAATCGTATCCCAAGGGTATCAACTGGAATTCAAAAATTCTCTCCCGAGGGGGAGGTTTCTTCTTTCACGATTGTCTGTAGACCAGATAAAAAGAGAGGCATTCTTACGTTGTGTTAAAGACCTCTCTACAATGGGAGTAATTCGTCCTGTTCCAAGACTGGAACAGGGACAGGGGTTTTACTCAAATCTTTTCGTGGTCCCCAAACAAGACCTATTTTAGATCTAAAAAGTCTAAACAAGTTTCTCAGAGTCCCATCCTTCAAGATGGAGACTATTCAAACAATTCTGCCATTGATCCAGGAGGGTCAATATATGACTACCGTGGTCTTGAAGGATGCATATCTTCATATTCCTATCCACAAGGATCATCACCAGTTCCTAAGGTTTGCCTTTCTGGACAAACATTTTCAGTTTGTGGCTCTTCCCTTCGGGTTGGCCACAGCACCGAGGATCTTCACAAAGGTTCTAGGGTCACTTCTGGCGGTTTTCAGGCCGCGGGGCAATATTCTGATCCAGGCGTCGTCTTACCATCTGACAAAGTCTCATACAGACATGATTCTGTCCTTTCTGAGGACTCACGGGTGGAAGGTGAATCTAGAAAAAGAGTTCATTAATTCCACAGACAAAGGTTCCCTTCTTGGGAACTCTAATAGATTCCATATCTATGAAAGTTTTCTTGATGGAGGTCAGAAAGTTAAAGATTCTGAATACATGCCAAGCTCTTCAGTCCAATCCTCGGCCATCAGTGGCTCAGTGCATGGAGGTAATTGGATTGATGGTGGCGGCAATGGACATCATTCCGTTTGCTCGTTTTCATCTCAGACCACTACAACTGAGCATGCTCAGGCAGTGGAATGGAGATTATGCACATTTGTCTCCTCAGATAGATCTGGATCAGGAGACAAGAGACTCTCTTCTTTGGTGGTTGTCGCCGGATCATCTGTCCCAAGGGACGTACTTCTGCAGACCCTCATGGGTGATAGTGACAATGGACGCCAGTCTACTAGGTTGGGGTGCAGTCTGGAATTTCCTGAAGGCTCAGGGTGTGTGGACTCAGTCGGAGTCTCTTCTTCCAATCAATATTCTGGAATTGAGAGCAATATTCAATGCGCTTCAGGCGTGGCCTCAGTTGGCTTCGGCCAAATTCATCCGCTTTCAGTCGGACAACATCACGACTGTGGCTTACATCAATTATCAGGGAGGAACAAGGAGTTTCCTTAGCGATGACAGAAGTATCCAAGATAATTCGGTGGGCGGAGGCTCACTCTTGTTATCTGTCAGCAATCTACATCCCAGGAGTGGACAACTGGGAAGCGGACTTTTTAAGCAGACAGACGTTTCATCCGGGGGAGTGGGAACTCCATCCGGAGGTCTTTGCCACTCTGATTCTCAGATGGGGCAGACCGGAATTGGATCTGATGGCGTCTCGTCAGAATGCCAAGCTACCAAGATACGGATCCAGGTCAAGGGATCCTCAGGCCGCACTGATAGATGTCTTGGCAGTGCCTTGGTCGTTCAACCTAGCTTATGTGTTTCCACCGTTTGCTCTCCTTCCCCGGGTGATTGCACGGATCAAACAGGAGAGGGCTTCGGTAATTCTAGTTGAGCCTGCGTGGCCTTGCAGGACTTGGTATGCCGATCTGGTGGACATGTCCTCTCTGCCGCCGTGGAAGCTTCCATTGAGGCAGGACCTTCTCATTCAGGGACCCTTCCAACATCCAAATCTAGTTTCTCTGCAGCTGACTGCTTGGAGATTGAACGCTTGATTTTATCTAAGCGGGGGTTCTCTGATTCGGTCATTGATACTTTGATTCAGGCACGTACGCCTGTCACTAGAAAGATCTACCATAAGATATGGCGTAAATATCTTTTTTGGTGCGAATCCAAGGGCTACTCATGGAGTAGAGTTAGGATTCCCAGGATTTTATCTTTTCTCCAAGAAGGATTGGAGAAGGGGTTAGCAGCAAGTTCCTTTTAAAAGGACAAATTTCTGCTTTGTCGATTTTACTACACAAGCGTTTGGCAGATGTTCCAGACGTTCAGTCTTTTTGTCAGGCTTTGACCAGAATCAAGCCTGTGTTTAGACCAATTGCTCCACCCTGGAGTTTGAATTTAGTTCTTAATGTTCTTCAAGGGGTTCCGTTTGAACCCATGCATTCCATAGATATTAAGTTGTTATCTTGGAAGGTTTTATTTTTGGTTGCTATTTCTTCTGCTCGTAGAGTTTCCGAGCTTTCTGCGGTACAATGTGACTCGCCTTATCTTATTTTCCATTCTGATAAGGTGGTTTTACGTACCAAACCTGGTTTCCTTCCTAAGGTTGTTTCTAATAAGAATATTAATCAGGAAATTGTTGTTCCTTCCTTGTGTCCTAATCCTTCTAAGAAGGAGCGTCTGTTACATAATTTGGACGTGGTCCGTGCCCTGAAGTTTTACTTGCAGGCGACTAAGGAATTCCGTCAATTATCTTCATTATTCATTGTTTTTTCTGGAAAGCGTAGGGGCCAGAAAGCTACGGCTTCCTCTTTCTTTTTGGCTGAAGAGTCTTCCTCTTTCTTTTTGGCTGAAGAGTATCATCCGTCTGGCATATGAGACTGCTGGACAGCAGCCTCCTGAAAGAATTACGGCTCATTCTACTAGGGCTGTGGCTTCCTCATGGGCATTTAAAAACGATGCTTCTGTTGAACAGATTTGCAAGGCTGCAACTTGGTCGTCTCTTCACACTTTTTCCAAATTTTCCAAATTTGATACTTTTGCTTCTTCTGAGGCTATTTTTGGGAGAAAGGTTCTTCAAGCAGTGGCGCCTTCCGTTTAGGTCCCTGTCTTGTCCCTACCTTTCAGCTGTGTCCTATAGCTTTGGTATTGTATCCCATAAGTAAGGATGAAATCCGTGGACTCGTCATATCTTGTAAAAGAAAAGGAAATTTATGCTTACCTGATAAATTTATTTTTTACGATATGACGAGTCCACGGCCCACCCTGTTATTTCTAAGACAGGTATTTATTTTTTGTTAAACTTAAGTCACCTCTGCACCTTGGCTTTTCCTTTCTCTTCCTAACTTCGATCAAATGATTGGAGTGGGAGGGAAGGGAGGAGCTATATATACAGCTCTGCTGTGGTGCTCTTTGCCACTTCCTGCAAATCAGGAGGCATTATCCCATAAGTAAGGATGAAATCCGTGGACTCGTCATATCGTAAAATAAATAAATTTATCAGGTAAGCATAAATTTCCATTTCTTTCATGTAATTGGCAAGAGTCCATGAGCTAGTGACGTATTTGATATACAATCCTACCAGGAGGGGCAAAGTTTCCCAAACCTCAAAATGCCTATAAATACACCACCACCACACCCACAATTCAGTTTTACAAACCTATGGAGGTGGTGAAGTAAGTTTGTGCTAGATTTCTATGTTGATATGCGCTTCTCAGCTTTTTTGAAGCCCTGTTCCTCTCGGAGTGCAGTGAATGACAGAGGGATGTGAAGGGAGTATTACCTATTGAATACAATGGTCTTCCTAACTGGGATCTATTTCATAGGTTCTCTGTTATCGGTTGTAGAGATTCATCTCCTACCTCCCTTTTCATATCGACGATATACTCTTATATACCATTACCTCTGCTGATTCTCGTTTCAGTACTGGTTTGGCTATCTACTTTATGTAGATGAGTGTCTTTTGGTAAGTATGTTTCTTTTATTTAAGACACTCAGCTATGGTTTGGCACTTTATATTTAACGTTCTGAATATATGTTTGTACTTATATTTGCCATGATTCAGGTTTATCAGTATATTTCCTTTTTGCAGACTGTCAGTTTCATATCTGGGAAATGCATATATAAAAAAAAAAATTCTTACCTGAAGTTTTCAAATTGACTCTTTTCTAAATTGCGGGCTGTTAGACTCTCGGGAGCGCAAAATGCTATAATTTATTGCGTCATTCTTGGTGCAAGACTTTTTTGGCACGAGGATTACGTTTGTTGACATTAATTTCGTCATTCCTGGCATCTTAGTTGGTGCCGAGTTTTTTCACGTGGTTGCGTCATCTATGACGCTCGTATTTGTTGCAGACATTATTTAAGACTTTTCTTTTTGCTTCTGGTTTCCAGAGGCTTATTTTGTTTGCATTTCTTTCCCATTCCTGAAACTGTCATATAAGGAAATTGATATTTTTGCTTTATATGTTATTTTTTTTCTCTTACATATTGCAAGATGTCTCAAACTGACCCTGTCTCCGAATCTACTACTGGAATCCTGCTGCCTGATGTCGGTTCTACCAAAGCTAAGTGCATTTGTTGTAAACTTGTGGTAACTGTTCCTCCAGCTGTAGTTTGTGATAGTTGTCATGACAAACTTTTACATGCAGACAATGGGGGGTAGTTATCAAGCCGTCAACCTCAAATACGCTGGAATTCCGCAGCGTATTTGTGGCGAGGCTGATTCGCCTTAGTTATCAAAGGCTAGATCCCGGCAAAAGTAGAATTTTGTGACGTAAACTTCGATCCGCCGGACTCAGTCCGACACAGATCGATTCTTACGTCACTACAGATGTTCCGCACACAAGTGCGGCACAATCTGACTACTTTTGCTAGTTATCAAAAAACTAGCAGGTACGCTCGGCACTTTTCCGGCCCAGCGTACCTGGTTTTCAAACCGCCACCCTGGAGGCGGCGGATCCCATAGGAATCAATGGGAGTCTGACCATAGCGAAAGTACAAGTTCGCTGCTGCCAGACATCCCAATGATTTCTATGGGAGCTGTCTACACCTAACACCCTAACATGTACCCCGAGTCTAAACACCTCTAATCTGTCCCCCCCTACACCGCCGCAACTAAATAAAATGATTAACCCCTAAACCGCCGCTCACGGAGCCCACCGCAAGCTACTCTATACATATTAACCCCTAAACCGCCGCTCCCGGAGCCCACCGCAAGCTACTCTATACATATTAACCCCTATCCTGCCGATCCCGCACCTCGCCGCAAATAAATAGTTTAACCCCTAAACCGCCGCTCCCTGACCCTGCCGCAACCTATATTAAATTTATTAACCCCTAATCTGCCCCCCCTACACCGTCGCCACCTATAATACATTTATTAACCCCTATCCTGCCCCCCACTACACCGCCGCCACTGTAATAAAATTATTAACCCCTAAACCTAAGTCTAACACTAACCCTAACACCCCCCTAACTTAAATATTAATTAAATAAATCTAAATCATATTTCTATTATGAACTAAATTAATCCTATTTAAAACTAAATACTTACCTATAAAATAAACCCTAATATAGCTACAATATAAATAATTATATTGTAGCTATTCTAGGATTTATTTTTATTTTACAGGTACCTTTCAATTTATTTTAACTAGGTACAATAGCTATTAAATAGTTATTAACTATTTAATAGCTTACCTAGCTAAAATAAAGAGAAATGTACCTGTAAACTAAAAACTAACCTAAGTTACAATTACACCTAACACTACACTATACTTTAATAAATTATTCCTATTTAAAACTAAATACTTACCTGTAAAATAAACCCTAAGATAGCTACAATATAATTAATAATTACATTGTAGCTCTCTTAGGATTTATATTTATTTTACAGGTAACTTTGTATTTATTTTAGCTAGTTAGAATAGTTATTAAATAGTTATTAACTATTTAATAACTACCTAGCTAAAAGAAATACAAAATTACCTGTAAAATAAATCCTAACCTAAGTTACAATTAAACCTAACACTACACTATCATTAAATAAATTAACTACAAATAACTACAATTAAATACAATTACATAAACTAACTAAAGTACAAAAAATAAAAAAAGCTAAGTTACAAAAAATAAAAAAAATAAGTTACAAACATTTAAAAAAATATTACAACAATTTTAAGCTACTTACACCTAATCTAAGCCCCCTAATAAAATAACAAACCCCCCCCAAAATAAAAAAAATGCCCTACCCTATTCTACATTAAAAAAGTTCAAAGCTCTTTTACCTTACCAGCCCTTAAAAGGGCCTTTTGTGGGGGCATGCCCCAAAGAATTCAGCTCTTTTGCCTGTAAAAGAAAAATACAACCCCCCCCCCCCCCAACATTAAAACCCACCACCCACATACCCCTAATCTAACCCAAACCCCCCTTAAAATAACACTAATCCCCTGAAGATCATCCTACCCTAGTCGTCTTCACTCAGCCGAGCCACCGATGGAACTGAAGAGGACATCCGGACCGGCAGAAGTGATCATCCAAGGGGCGCTGAAGAAATCTTCCATCCGATGAAGTGATCCTCCAAGCGGCGCTGAAGAAATCTTCCATCCGGGCGATGTCATCTTCCAAGAGGCGCTGAAGAAGTCTTATTTTTTGTAACTTAGCTTTGTTTTATTTTTTGTACTTTAGTTAGTTTATGTAATTGTATTTAATTGTAGTTATTTGTAGTTAATTTATTTAATTTATTTAATGATAGTGTAGTGTTAGGTTTAATTGTAACTTAGGTTAGGATTTATTTTACAGGTAATTTTGTATTTCTTTTAGCTAGGTAGTTATTAAATAGTTAACTATTTAACTATTCTAACTAGCTAAAATAAATACAAAGTTACCTGTAAAATAAATATAAATCCTAAGATAGCTACAATGTAATTATTAATTATATTGTAGCTATCTTAGGGTTTATTTTACAGGTAAGTATTTAGTTTTAAATAGGAATAATTTATTAAAGTATAGTGTAGTGTTAGGTGTAATTGTAACTTAGGTTAGTTTTTAGTTTACAGGTACATTTCTCTTTATTTTAGCTAGGTAAGCTATTAAATAGTTAATAACTATTTAATAGCTATTGTACCTAGTTAAAATAAATTGAAAGGTACCTGTAAAATAAAAATAAATCCTAAGATAGCTACAATATAATTATTATTTATATTGTAGCTATATTAGGGTTTATTTTATAGGTAAGTATTAGTTTTAAATAGGATTAACTTAGTTCATAATAGAAATATGATTTAGATTTGTTTAATTAATATTTAAGTTAGGGGGTGTTAGGGTTAGTGTTAGACTTAGGTTTAGGGGTTAATAATTTTATTACAGTGGCGGCGGTGTAGTGGGGGGCAGGATAGGGGTTAATAAATTTAATATAGGTTGCGGCGGGTTCAGGGAGCGGCGGTTTAGGGGTTAAACTAATTTTCTTTCATGTAATTAGCAAGAGTCCATGAGCTAGTGACGTATGGGATATACATTCCTACCAGGAGGGGCAAAGTTTCCCAAACCTCAAAATGCCTATAAATACACCCCTCACCACACCCACAATTCAGTTTTACAAACTTTGCCTCCAATGGAGGTGGTGAAGTAAGTTTGTGCTAGATTCTACGTTGATATGCGCTCCGCAGCAAGTTGGAGCCCGGTTTTCCTCTCAGCGTGCAGTGAATGTCAGAGGGATGTGAGGAGAGTATTGCCTATTTGAATGCAGTGATCTCCTTCTACGGGGTCTATTTCATAGGTTCTCTGTTATCGGTCGTAGAGATTCATCTCTTACCTCCCTTTTCAGATCGACGATATACTCTTATATATACCATTACCTCTGCTGATTCTCGTTTCAGTACTGGTTTGGCTATCTGCTATATGTAGATGAGTGTCCTGGGGTAAGTAAGTCTTATTTTCTGTGACACTCCTAGCTATGGTTGGGCACTTTGTTTATAAAGTTCTAAATATATGTATTCAAACATTTATTTGCCTTGACTCAGAATGTTCAACTTTCCTTATTTTCAGACAGTCAGTTTCATATTTGGGATAATGCATTTTAATTTAACATTTTTCTTACCTTAAAATTTGACTTTTTCCCTGTGGGCTGTTAGGCTCGCGGGGGCTGAAAATGCTTCATTTTATTGCGTCATTCTTGGCGCGGACTTTTTTGGCGCAAAAATTCTATTTCCATTTCCGGCGTCATACGTGTCGCCGGAAGTTGCGTCATTTTTTGACGTTATTTTGCGCCAAAAATGTCGGCGTTCCGGATGTGGCGTCATTTTTGGCGCCAGAAAGCATTTAGGCTCCAAATAATGTGGGCGTCTCTTTTGTCTCCACATTATTTAAGTCTCATTTTTTATTGCTTCTGGTTGCTAGAAGCTTGTTCTTTGGCATTTTTTCCCATTCCTGAAACTGTCATTTAAGGAATTTGATCAACTTTGCTTTATATATATGTTGTTTTTTCTCTTACATATTGCAAGATGTCTCACGTTGCATCTGAGTCAGAAGATACTACAGGAAAATCGCTGTCAAGTGCTGAATCTACCAAAGCTAAGTGTATGTGCTGTAAACTTTTGGTAGCTATTCCTCCAGCTGTTGTTTGTATTGATTGTCATGACAAACTTGTTAAAGCAGATAATATTTCCTTTAGTAAAGTACCATTGCCTGTTGCAGTTCCTTCAACATCTAAGGTGCAGAATGTTCCTGATAATATAAGAGATTTTGTTTCTGAATCCATAAAGAAGGCTATGTCTGTTATTTCTCCTTCTAGTAAACGTAAAAAATCTTTTAAAACTTCTCTCCCTACAGATGAATTTTTAAATGAACATCCTCATTCTGATTCTGATGATTCCTCTGGTTCAGAGGATTCTGTCTCAGAGGTTGATGCTGATAAATCTTCATATTTATTTAAAATGGAATTTATTCGTTCTTTACTTAAAGAAGTACTAATTGCTTTAGAAATAGAGGATTCTGGTCCTCTTGATACTAATTCTAAACGTTTAGATAAGGTATTTAAAGCTCCTGTGGTTATTCCAGAAGTTTTTCCTGTTCCTAATGCTATTTCTGCAGTAATTTCCAAAGAATGGGATAATTTGGGTAATTCATTTACTCCTTCTAAACGTTTTAAGCAATTATATCCTGTGCCGTCTGACAGATTAGAATTTTGGGACAAGATCCCTAAAGTTGATGGGGCTATTTCTACCCTTGCTAAACGTACTACTATTCCTACGTCAGATGGTACTTCGTTTAAGGATCCTCTAGATAGGAAAATTGAATCCTTTCTAAGAAAAGCTTATCTGTGTTCAGGTAATCTTCTTAGACCTGCTATATCTTTGGCTGATGTTGCTGCAGCTTCAACTTTTTGGTTGGAAACTTTAGCGCAACAAGTAACACATCGTGATTCTCATGATATTATTATTCTTCTTCAGCATGCTAATAATTTTATCTGTGATGCCATTTTTTGATATTATCAGAGTTGATGTCAGGTTTATGTCTCTAGCTATTTTAGCTAGAAGAGCTTTATGGCTTAAAACTTGGAATGCTGATATGGCTTCTAAATCAACTTTACTTTCCATTTCTTTCCAGGGTAACAAATTATTTGGTTCTCAGTTGGATTCCATTATTTCAACTGTTACTGGTGGGAAAGGAACTTTTTTACCACAGGATAAAAAATCTAAAGGTAAAAACAGGGCTAATAATCGTTTTCGTTCCTTTCGTTTCAACAAAGAACAAAAGCCTGATCCTTCATCCTCAGGAGCAGTTTCAGTTTGGAGACCATCTCCAGTCTGGAATAAATCCAAGCCAGCTAGAAAGGCAAAGCCTGCTTCTAAGTCCACATGAAGGTGCGGCCCTCATTCCAGCTCAGCTGGTAGGGGGCAGGTTACGTTTTTTCAAGGAAATTTGGATCAATTCTGTTCACAATCTTTGGATTCAGAGCATTGTTTCAGAAGGGTACAGAATTGGTTTCAAGTTGAGACCTCCTGCAAAGAGATTTTTTCTTTC
Organism: Bombina bombina; assembly: GCF_027579735.1. NCBI lineage: Eukaryota > Metazoa > Chordata > Amphibia > Anura > Bombinatoridae > Bombina > Bombina bombina. The sequence goes on from NC_069499.1 coordinate 1,193,302,665, forward strand.
CCGTGTCCCAGTAAATCCAGTAAAAGCTCAAGCATTTCTGAAATGTGTTTCAGATCTAGAGTTGACTGGAGTAATTATGCCAGTTCCAGTTCCGGAACAGGGGATGGGGTTTTATTCAAATCTCTTCATTGTACCAAAGAAGGAGAATTCTTTCAGACCAGTTGTGGATCTAAAAATATTGAATCGTTATGTAAGGATACCAACGTTCAAGATGGTAACTGTAAGGACTATCTTACCTTTTGTTCAGCAAGGGAATTATATGTCCACAATAGATTTACAGGATGCATATCTGCATATTCCGATTCATCCAGATCATTATCAGTTCCTGAGATTCTCGTTTCTGGACAAGCATTACCAGTTTGTGGCTCTGCCGTTTGGCCTAGCTACAGCTCCAAGAATTTTTACAAAGGTTCTTGGTGCCCTGCTGTCTATAATCAGAGAACAGGGTATTGTGGTATTTCCTTATTTGGACGATATCTTGGTACTTGCTCAGTCTTTACATTTAGCAGAATCTCATACGAATCGACTTGTGTTGTTTCTTCAAGATCATGGTTGGAGGATCAATTTACCAAAAAGTTCTTTGATTCCTCAGACAAGGGTAACCTTTCTGGGTTTCCAGATGGATTCAGTGTCCATGACTCTGTCTTTAACAGACAAGAGACGTCTAAAGTTGATTGCAGCTTGTCGAAACCTTCAGTCACAATCATTCCCTTCGGTAGCCTTATGCATGGAAATTCTAGGTCTTATGACTGCTGCATCGGACGCGATCCCCTTTGCTCGTTTTCACATGCGACCTCTTCAGCTCTGTATGCTGAAGCAATGGTGCAAGGATTACACGAAGATATCTCAATTAATATCTTTAAAACCGATTGTTCGACACTCTCTAACATGGTGGACAGATCACCATCGTTTAATTCAGGGGGCTTCTTTTGTGCTTCCGACCTGGACTGTAATTTCAACAGATGCAAGTCTCACAGGTTGGGGAGCTGTGTGGGGATCTCTGACGGCACAAGGAGTTTGGGAATCTCAGGAGGTGAGATTACCGATCAATATTTTGGAACTCCGTGCAATTTTCAGAGCTCTTCAGTTTTGGCCTCTTCTGAAGAGAGAATCGTTCATTTGTTTTCAGACAGACAATGTCACAACTGTGGCATACATCAATCATCAAGGAGGGACTCACAGTCCTCTGGCTATGAAAGAAGTATCTCGAATTTTGGTTTGGGCGGAATCCAGCTCCTGTCTAATCTCTGCGGTTCATATCCCAGGTGTAGACAATTGGAAAGCGGATTATCTCAGTCGCCAAACGTTGCATCCGGGCGAATGGTCTCTTCACCCAGAGGTATTTCTTCAGATTGTTCAAATGTGGGAACTTCCAGAAATAGATCTGATGGCGTCCCATCTAAACAAGAAACTTCCCAGGTATCTGTCCAGATCCCGGGATCCTCAGGCGGAGGCAGTGGATGCATTATCACTTCCTTGGAAGTATCATCCTGCCTATATCTTTCCGCCTCTAGTTCTTCTTCCAAGAGTAATCTCCAAGATTCTGAAGGAATGCTCGTTTGTTCTGCTGGTAGCTCCGGCATGGCCTCACAGGTTTTGGTATGCGGATCTTGTCCGGATGGCCTCTTGCCAACCGTGGACTCTTCCGTTAAGACCAGACCTTCTGTCACAAGGTCCTTTTTTCCATCAGGATCTGAAATCCTTAAATTTAAAGGTATGGAGATTGAACGCTTGATTCTTGGTCAAAGAGGTTTCTCTGACTCTGTGATTAATACTATGTTACAGGCTCGTAAATCTGTATCTCGAGAGAGATATATATATAAGAGACTGGAAGACTTATATTTCTTGGTGTCTTTCTCATCATTTTTCCTGGCATTCTTTTAGCATACCGAGAATTTTACAGTTTCTTCAGGATGGTTTAGATAAGGGTTTGTCCGCAAGTTCTTTGAAAGGACAAATCTCTGCTCTTTCTGGGTTTTTTTTCACAGAAAGATTGCTATTCTTCCTGATATTCATTGTTTTGTACAAGCTTTGGTTCGTATAAAACCTGTCATTAAGTCAATTTCTCCTCCTTGGAGTTTGAATTTGGTTCTGGGAGCTCTTCAAGCTCCTCCGTTTGAACCTATGCATTCATTGGACATTAAATTACTTTCTTGGAAAGTTTTGTTCCTTTTGGCCATCTCTTCTGCCAGAAGAGTTTCTGAATTATCTGCTCTTTCTTGTGAAGTCTCCTTTTCTGATTTTTCATCAGGATAAGGCAGTGTTGCGAACTTCTTTTGAATTTTTACCTAAAGTTGTGAATTCCAACAACATTAGTAGAGAAATTGTGGTTCCTTCATTATGTCCTAATCCTAAGAATTCTAAGGAGAAATCGTTGCATTCTTTGGATGTTGTTAGAGCTTTGAAATATTATGTTGAAGCTACGAAATCTTTTCGTAAGACTTCTAGTCTATTTGTTATCTTTTCCGGTTCTAGAAAAGGCCAGAAAGCTTCTGCCATTTCTTTGGCATCTTGGTTGAAATCTTTAATTCATCTTGCCTATGTTGAGTCGGGTAAAACTCCGCCTCAGAGAATTACAGCTCATTCTACTAGGTCAGTTTCTACTTCCTGGGCGTTTAGGAATGAAGCTTCGGTTGACCAGATCTGCAAAGCAGCAACTTGGTCCTCTTTGCATACTTTTACTAAATTCTACCATTTTGATGTATTTTCTTCTTCTGAAGCAGTTTTTGGTAGAAAAGTACTTCAGGCAGCGGTTTCAGTTTGAATCTTCTGCTTATGTTTTTCGTTAAACTTTATTTTGGGTGTGGATTATTTTCAGCAGGAATTGGCTGTCTTTATTTTATCCCTCCCTCTCTAGTGACTCTTGTGTGGAAAGATCCACATCTTGGGTAGTCATTATCCCATACGTCACTAGCTCATGGACTCTTGCTAATTACATGAAAGAAAACATAATTTATGTAAGAACTTACCTGATAAATTCATTTCTTTCATATTAGCAAGAGTCCATGAGGCCCGCCCTTTTTTTGTGGTGGTTATGATTTTGTATAAAGCACAATTATTCCAATTCCTTATTTTATATGCTTTCGCACTTTTTTATCACCCCACTTCTTGGCTATTCGTTAAACTGAATTGTGGGTGTGGTGAGGGGTGTATTTATAGGCATTTTGAAGTTTGGGAAACTTTGCCCCTCCTGGTAGGAATGTATATCCCATACGTCACTAGCTCATGGACTCTTGCTAATATGAAAGAAATGAATTTATCAGGTAAGTTCTTACATAAATTATGTTATTTATTTGCGGCGAGGTGCGGGATCAGCAGGATAGGGGTTAATAACTTTATTATAGAGGGTGACGGTATAGGGGGGGCAGGATAGGGGTTACTAGGTATAATGTAGGTGGCAGCGGTGTCCGGGAGCGGCGGTTTAGGGGTTAATACATTTATAAGACTTGCGGCGGGGTCTAGGAGCGGCAGTTTAGGGGTTAGTAACTTTATTTAGTTGCGGGGGGCGCCGGTATAGGGGGTAGAACAGTGTAGTTTAGTGTGAGTGCTTAGTGACAGGCTAGCATGAAAGCTGTCAAACAGCCGAAGAGCAGCGAGATCGGATGAGTGATAACTCTCACAGTCCGCTGCTCATCGCCCCGCGGCTTTTTGACAGCTTTACTTGATAACTTAGGCGAATTTTTTCAGGTCCGCGGCGGCGATGTGAGGCGAGCTTAGGCGGGCGTATTGGGCCGGCGAAGGCAGGAAAGTTGACACGTTGATAACTACCCCCCCAATATTTCCATTAGTAGTAGTCCATTACCTGTTGCTGGTCCTTCAACATCTAATGCTCAGGAATTCCTGTTAATGTGAGAGAATTTGTTTCTAATTCCATTCAGAAGACTTTGTCTGTCATACCGCCTTCTAATAAACGTAAAAGGTCTTTTAAAACTTCTCATAAAATTGATGAATTTTTATGACCGACAACATTCTGATTTATCTATCTCTGATGAGGATCTATCTGGTTCAGAAGATTCTGCCTCAGATATTGACACTGACAAATCTTCATACTTATTTAAAAGGGAGTATATTCGTTCCTTATTAAAAGAGGTGTTGATTGCATTAGATATGGAGGAGACTAGTCCTCTTGATATTAAAACTAGTAAACGTTTGGTTTTTCCAGTTCCTGATGCTATTTCAGATGTGGTTTCTATGGAATGGAATAGACTGGGTACTTCTTTTACTCCTTCTTCAAGGTTTAAGAAACTGTATCCTTTGCCATCTGATAGATTGGAGTTTTGGGAAAAGATCCCCAAAGTTTATGGGGCCATCTCTACTCTTGCAAAGCGTACTACTATTCCTACTTCTTTTAAAGATCCTTTAGAAAGGAAACTTGAATCTTATCTAAGGCAGTGATTTGCAACCTTTTTTTGCCGTGGCACACTTTTACATTAAAAAACCTGTGGCACACCACCATCCCAAAATTTTACAAAATCACACATTGTAGCCTAATACAGGATATATATACAGTGTTTGTATGTATGTGTATATATATATATATATATATATATATATATATATATCTTTCATGTAATTAGCAAGAGTCCATGAGCTAGTGACGTATGGGATATCCATTCCTACCAGGAGGGGCAAAGTTTCCCAAACCTTAAAATGCCTATAAATACACCCCTCACCACACCCACAATTCAGTTTTACAAACTTTGCCTCCCGTGGAGGTGGTGAAGTAAGTTTGTGGTAGATTCTTCGTTGATATGCGTTTCGCAGCAGGCTGGAGCCCGGTTTTCCTCTGAGTGCAGTGAATGTCAGAGAGATGTGAAGAGAGTATTGCCTATTTGAATACCATGGTCTCCTTCTACGGGATCTATTTCATAGGTTCTCTGTTATCGGTCGTAAAGATTTCTTCTCCTACCTCCCTTTTCAGATCGACGATATACTCTTATATACCATTACCTCTACTGATTCTCATTTCAGTACTGGTTTGGCTATCTACTATATGTAGATGAGTGTCTTGGGGTAAGTAATTCTCATTTCTATTTATGACACTCAAAGCTATGGTTGGGCACTTTATATGTAAAGTTCTAAATATATGTCTATAAACTTATATTTGCCTTGATTCAGGATAATCAGTATTCCTTTAAAATTCAGACTGTCAGTTTCATTATTTGGGATAATGCATTTCAAATGATTTTTTCTTTACCTTGAAAATTTTCAATTGACCATTTTTTCCTGCGTGCTGTTAGGCTCGCGGGGGCAGAAAATGTTTCTTTTTATTGCGTAATTTTTGGCACAGACTTTTTTGGCGCAAAAATTTGTCATTTCCGGCGCCGTAGTTGACGCCGGAAGTTGTATTCTGTTAACGTCATTTTTTGACGCATGCTTATTCAGACATTTTGTGCGCCAAAAAATGTGGGCGTCGGTTTCGGCGTCAGAGGATGTGGCGTCATATTTGGCGCCAAATATATGGGCGTTGT